>NW_023396561.1:366603-465498 GCF_011125445.2 Fundulus heteroclitus | reverse complement strand
GACAGACATACTTTAAAATCCCAGAGGGAAATTACAGAATTTATACTGAAATTCTGGTAAATTTTCCTAAATAAAAGACAAGAAAACAAAAATAAAAACATTTCTGAAATGTCCCACACAAGTTTGCAGAAGAATAACTAATTGTTTCTCAGACAATACCTGCTCCTCCGTCGGAACCGCCGATCCAAGTCATTTTAGATGAACAATCCTTGCTCTGAATGTAGCTTCTAAGCCAGTTGTATTCAGAGGAGCTCCGTACAGATGCAAGGTTTCCACCCCGGGCCACACAGTAGTGCTAGAGAGGCAGTGAAAAACAAAGAAAAGAAACACAGAAACTATATTGACTATATATTGACTTACTTAATACTAAAACAAAACCAAGAAAAAACTTAGGAGCAGCAAAAAGATCTAGAGGCCTACCAGCTGCTTTGACAATTTCTCTAAAATACAACATGCTGAGTCTTGGAGAGTGCATCTCTTCCGGTGTACGGGGAAGCCATTTAATCTCCCTAATTGTAGAATTACTATGAATTTCAGGTTTATGTTTACATGTTGCTGTTTGCAATTGTTTTCTGTACAGAGTTAAAATGGCCAGACTTATTATATATGAACCGATAGCATTAAATAGTTTGCCGTGTGATTGCAGGTGTTACCTCAGCTTGAGCCCAGGTGTAACTGGCTCCAACATAGTAGAAACAGCGAGATCCATATCTTGTCCAGCCACCGGGGCAAGATGTCGCTCTCTTAGCCACGTGACTTTTTCCTGATGGAAATACAAACAAGGATGTCATTCGTTAAAATCTCCACATGTGTTTAAAGAAAGCTTTGCCATCTTTTTCTTTGGTAAAGATCATTCTTGAAAAATAACATCCAGATATAAATATTATCTACCTGATTTGTCAGCATCACTTTCAGTTTCTTCTTCTTCTGAAAGATTTACAGATTTCAAGGTTGTTAATATTTGTAACATTACTTTGTTATTGAATAGTTACTGTAACTATAATCAAGTGGATTTAATTACAACCAACCCTCTGGAGCTGATTTCTCCTCCTCAGATTCATCTTCTACAGCTAGAAAGAACATAAACATTATTTCACGATTTGATCTAGTGTATATTTTGAAAATAATGAGGGATTACCATATTACCAGATTTTCTAAACCCTCTTTAAGACGAACATTTCATTTTGACTTACCTTCTGGAGCGGTTTCCTCATCCTTGGATTCTACAAAAGATAAATTGAGTCAAATGAAATCTAGAAATACGCAAAAAAGACCTTAATCAGAAATTACTTCTAGTATAACAAAGTATAAGTCACCTCATAAATATGTGAATTAACACACATACATATGTATTTATATACATCTATACACCCAAATAAATATTAAAGCAATGAAAGCATGTCATTTCTTTATTTTTTAGAATAGGCTTACCTTCAGCAGCCTCCTCAGCATCCTTGGTAACAGTTCCCTTTGTGGTATCTGTGGAGGTTAAACACATGGTTCTTGCAGGTATACTTTAAGAACCCAGCTCTTCTTTTTGATCAGAACAGACCGTTTGGTTCATTCTGAGCATTGAAGGACTTTCAAACCAGGAATGTTTCAAACTGATCTCCTCTATTGCATTGAGCTTTCAATAGACATAATGGATTAATCACACCTGACCACACTGTAGGCCTCTGTGTTGTGACTGTGGGGGAGTGTTTGACTACTGGTTAGAGCACTGTGCTTTGCTCCTGCAGCTTCTGAGTTCAACTCCCACAGACTGCCACTCTAGTTCCCTAAGCAAGACCCTTAACTCCGGACGCCGGACAGTGGCAGGATGCCGCACAGTGGCAGCCCACTGCTCCACCAGGGGGATGGGTTAAATGTAGTAGTGAATTTCTCCATTGTGAGATCAATAAAGTTAAATTATTAATATAAATGACTGGCCTTAAATTAAGGAGTATCACAACATCTGCCATATTGAACTATTTCCTTGCCTTCTTGTGCTGCAGAACTACTGATGTTTCAAACATACATCATTAGTTCAAATAGACTTAATGTAGTTTTTTTAACCAGGAGATTGCTGGATTGGACATTTTCATCAGCTATTTGTGACATTGAGGATCTCCATACTTCACATGTACAGACAAACTTACCCGCAGCCAAGCTCAGAGCCAGCAGGGCACAAAGCAGGAACGACAGAGTCAGCAGCTTCATGGTGGAGACAATGCAGGTCAAATATTCACCTTAAAACAAAGATGATGAAGAAATCAATCAAACAATCAACCAACCAAACATTGTTAGTGTAATAAAAAAATATTAAAGCTGTTTTTCCAAACCGCAGAGCAGATGTACCTTATTTCCTTTGGTTGAGATTCAGACTGTAGCCTTGGCTTTCCTGTCTGGAAGTGATGAACAAGTCCAAGACCTGATCTTATATACGATTTCTGCCCGGTTCCAGAACAGGAACTGGGTCCATGCATGTCAACATTTTTCAAACACACATGACAAAACAAACATATAAAATAACTCATGTTCATTCTAACTGGGGTATTGAGTTTCACCTGTCATGCCTGTATCTTAGAACACAAATCTGGGTGTAGTTTCAGTTTGGTGTTGTTTGTTTGGAAAGGAGGTAACAAGAACATTCATCCCTTCAGCCAAAACAGCTGTCTCACGTTTAGTTTAGTTGAAAACTAAGTTTCTGCCTGTCTTAATACTGTGCAATCTGAAGCTAGTAAAAACAAAAGATAAATTGTCAGTTTACCCAGCATCAGTTTTATAGCTTAGTTGCACATCTAGGCTGTTAAAAATGGGCACCAGAATAAATTAAAGGCCAGGTTTAACTGATGAATATCGTCACTCTTTTCAGCAAGATAATTTCACAACCATCAGACCCCAGGAAATAAAAGGCAAAATGTCAGTCACAAAACATAATCTACATTGCTGATATACAACATGTGGATAGGGCTGGTCAGTAAATTAGCATGGTTTGAGCTGAAACCAAATGAAAGAGCAGCAAGATTTCTTTTAGCTGAAAGCCAGCAACATTCTTCAGGTCACATGACACAAAACCATACCGTTTTGTCAGAGTAGAGCTGAAGGTAGATATCAGAGATACAAAGGCATCCTATAAAAGGAGGATGACTCACACCATGCATGGCATGGCATAAGTCAACTTAAAGACATTGACATCAACACAACCACCTGCCGTTTGTAAGGAATGGCAGGTTATCCCCCTATAAATTGTCCCAGATGCCAATCATTGTGACGCACTCGCGTAACGCCAATGTACGTGCACGTCCCTTGTTGATTTCCGCTTGATGGTTGTGCACTTCTAGTGTTTATTTATTCGGTTAGCTTAAGTGTTAGCTCCGGTGTTAGCCATCAATTGTAGCTATGCTGCTCTCACTGTATACTTTGAACATGGCTGAGAGTTGCAAGAAGTAAACTGTATTCACGTTTATGAGAAGAGGTCGGCCTCAGTAGAAAGAAATAAGACCAGAGTGGATTTGGGAGAATTTTTCACATGATGAAAGGTGCGGAAAGTAGTGGGTAAGACGGTCTTGCACATGCAAAGTTATTCAAAAAGGGGCTTGAAAAACTTCTAGAAAATTTGCACTTTCACATGAATCTTACTGGGGACACATCAGCTGCTTCTGATCAAGTTTGTCTCTGCCTGTATCATCTGGTCAAGTTTGTCTCTTCTTGTATCATCTGGTCAAGTTTGTCTTTGATATCAACACCCGGTCAAGTTTGTCTCTTCCTGTATCATCTGGTCAAGTTTGTCTCTTCCTGTATCATCTGGTCAAGTTTGTTTCTGATATCAACACCCGGTCAAGTTTGTCTCTGCCTGCATCATCTGGTAAAGTTTGTCTTTGATATCAACACCCAGTCAAGTTTGTCTCTGCCTGTACCATCTGGTCAAGTTTGTATCTTACTGTATCATCTGGTCAAGTTTGTCTCTGATATTAACACCCGGTCAAGTTTGTCTCTGCCTACATCATCTAGTCAAGTTTTTACCTTCCTGTATCATCTGGTCAAGTTTGTCTCTTCCTCTATCATCTGGTCAAGTTTGTCTTTGATATCATCACCCGGTCAAGTTTGTCTCTTCCTGTATCATCTGGTCAAGTTTGTCTTTGATATCATCACCCTGTCAAGTTTGTCTCTGCCTGTATCATCTGGTCAAGTTTGTCTCTGCCTGTATCATCTGGTCAAGTTTGTCTCTTCCTGTATCATCTGGTCAAGTTTGTCTCTAATATCACCACCTGGTCAAGCCTGACTCTGCGGTCTCCAGCCATTGCTGTCTCTTCTGCCACCATCTACATCTTTTATAAATAACTTTTACAAAACACTGTGTCCGGTTCCAAATTTTGGTTTGCAGAACACCCCACATTACATGTGGTTGCAAAAAAACAGCTTTAACAAAACAGCTTCTTCCAGCAGGCTGTCAATCTGATGAACTGTTAACAAAGTCCCCCGATTGATACAATGCTTATTTAAACCAATCAAACAATTTCTTTCGTTTCATAAAAAAGATGTGTATATACACATTTACATTATAAAAAATATATTTATATATTTCTTCTCGTATGTTTGTGTCACATACTTGGCAATTAAAGTGGATCCTGGTTATTTTTATTAGCACGGTGCGACATGTATTGTATGTGTTTTGAGGACAACTGTTGTATGCACTTAATTAACATTTAAAATTAGCAAAGATCTGCCCTAGCAGCGTTTTGAGTGGAGTTGACTTTCTTGGTTTCTGTGATGTCGTGATGTTGCTTCCTAAAAAAAATCATAATGTGAATGTGCTTTTTAAACAAAAGGTACTGTTTTCTTCACCCCAGATGTAATGTCTTGCCTAAAGCTAAAAGTGTATTGTAGCTAAATCAGATAAAAAAATGTTTGTTGATAAACTATTGAGGTGCATCGGGTGAATTGAAGAGACAAAACTAAAGCATATGTGATGCCTCTAGAGGAACAAAGCTGGGCCCCACAGTGTTGCTGTGAAGGAAAAATACCAGTGAACTGACTGGTGTATTCTGATAAAGTGTTTTTAGGAACAAATGAACATAAAAGCATATATTTATAAAATGTTTAAGATAAAGTCAAACAATGGAAAATAATCACAAAATAAGTAAAATTTTAGATAAGACACAAGAGTCCCACATATATTTGTAACAATCATAGACAAGAGATTATCAGGGAATGAACTGGAACTTGGTAAGACAAAAGGAAACAAAAACTGTATAAAACCATATTTTTATGTTTTCTAAAGTTTGCAATGAGATGCAAGAGAAACAAACGTGAAAGAACACAAATTACTTTCATCAACATGGTTTTAGAATCCACTTATGTAAACTACATTAAACTGCTACATTAAAAGGATTAAAAGACTATTAATGCAGGCTTCCCAGAGAGAAGTACTTGCACTTAAATACACACATCGGCTCGCTGCACAATGGAAACTCTACACTGTGTTTGCTTGCCTATCGCATTTGCCAGATGCATTACACCAAACTAAAAACATCTCCACCCAGACTGTTGGATTCCAAAGTTTATCTTAATTAACCCTGTATGTCATCCATTAGGACATACGTTGCCACATTTATGAATATGAGGCAACTATTTGAAGTAAAAATACAGGGAAATGTGATATTATATTTTCTTTATAAATGGGTCCAATAATTTAGTAATTTAAGAGCTCGATTTTTCAGCCCTCGGTTGCTTTCATCCTCATGAGGTCTGCTAAAATTGTGAATTTGTACTTCTGCAAGGAGACAATTGCCATGAGTTTGTCTAATATCTATAAAAACAATTGTGAATATTTTCTCTCAGTTTGGCACTGAAAATGCATTTACTTGTTAATTCTAGCTGGAAGTTAGTTAAAATTTCACTGAAGTATCTTTAACTGTGGTCAAATAATAAAACACCAACTGAGTTTATTAAAAATACATAATTAATTCCACATACTAATTCAATCTGAAAAACTCACACAGAAAGAAGAGACAATTAGAAGAATTTATTGATACAATATTTTAAGACTTTGGCGCTCAGACCTCGGCAGGAAACATTCACGCTGAATTATACTTCAATATGCATAAGCAGGTGTATGAGAATAGGAATGATCCCCCAGGCCTGAAACTGGTGGTGGAGTGGAGATAGAAGGAGTTTGTTCTGTCCATATGGTGATCTGTTTGAGCTAGATGTCCAATTTGATAAACACAGGTTTGCATGATTGTCCATGATGAGCAAGCTTGAAGCGACTGTGGAGAAGAAAAACTCCCCTTTGGGAAGAAACCTCTGGCAGAACCGGGCCCAACATGGCGGTCTTCTGCCGGACCGATTGATATATGACAGCAAATTCTGTAGAGTCCAGGAGGAATTACACTCTAATAGGAACAAGGTTGTAGGAGCACATAGGAAAGCCAGATGGAGCTGCTGATGGTGGAGAAGGGGATGGAGGTGGGTTGAATCCAGTCATCAGAGTCCAGATACGACATCGCACAGCGACTGCTTGCTTGCTGGGTAGAAGTTGAGCTGGATTTGAAGTTCTTTTAAGATGAATCCAGGACACCGATTGGCTTCTAGGAGGAGCAGTTCAAAGCTGATTGGCTTGCATCGGAGGCGAATGAGTCCCTGATTGATGGAGATAAGCAATGAGTTTCTTCAGTCTGAATTTCCGCATTTAGCTTTATATAAATGTTGCATTTTCCTACCCAAAATTTTACATGTACAAGCAGTTGTCTAAACCTGACCACAAGAAAACAATAGATTTTTTTTTTCTGCACCAGTTGAGACTCAGAGATTAATGTTGCTAGCTGAATACTCATCCATGTACCAAAGTATCTTTTTTCACCTTAGGCAGAAACAGCATATATATATATATATATATATATAATTTTTGGTAGACTGCAACAAAGCTGGTCAAACCTAATTAACATACAGCCTTGGTTCTGCTGTTTTTGCCTTTGAGAGATATATAAATTATGTTAAATCTCAAAAAACAATAATAATAAACATTAAATGCAAAATGACAAACAAAGAATAAAATAAACCCAGTAGGTGACTCCTCCTTCTAAGTGTCCACCTGCCTATTTCTTAGAATAATTGTGCCGAAAAGCATCAGTTTTTCATCTCTAAAAAACAAACCATACGGATGTTGGAGGGTGGATTTATATTTTTGCCATACAATATTAACAGGTCAGATTTTTATCCACTCAGTGGTGGAATACAGTAAAAAAAAATTCTGCTATTTGCTCTGTCTTCTCTAAAGGTGATGCAATAATAAGATGGTGGCAACATTTTGAGTCAAGCATGAAACTCAGAATGTTTGTTCAGTGTCAAAAGCCTTATTAAAACTAGTGATGTTAGCCATTGCTTTAAGCACAGGTATTATTCACTTCTGTATCTAATTACTGATACCTGATTTTTTGCTTAAATGACACATTATTTGCATGAGAAACATTTACTGTAAACTCTTTAATGACAGGATTAAACTTTTTCTACTGTATAAAACATTTTCTGAAGATAATTTGCATTTGCACAAATTTTGAAAAATAAACTGTAAAAACAAAACACACGTATATTTCCATAAAATTAACCCCACTTCCCTGAAGCATTCTGCATGTTAGTCAGTTTTAGATTTCACTGTCATGGTTTTGAGGAGGTGCTGCTGAGTTTTAATTCTACTGGAATTCAACTTAAAGAAATTGGTTTGGCTCTTTAAAAGGTCAATGAGGAAGTTCCTTTGTAAGTATTAAACCACAGTGAGATTCAAATCCTCCAAATAATCTAGGAAAAATTAGAAAACCTCTTGGAAAATCAACCAATCCTCAACATATATCTTTTTATTTCATCATGACTCAGGTGTTGATTAATCTTTGTACTTTGTGACTTTTTGCAAGGTGTGTGTCGGTTCAAACCATGAAACTGAATCAAGGAGTTGTCAGAGAGGACTTTGTTCTGCAAACTTCCTTCACTGTATCAGTTTCATGAAAAGTAAATATAAACTTCAGGGTAATTCTGAAAGATTTCTTACTAAATAGCTTTATACAGCATGTTTACTTAAACTGGAATTATGTATTATGTGGTCTAAAATATCTTTGTTGAGCAATGAGTGGTTCACAAACAAACCCAACTTACTTTTCTAACTTAGGTTTTTGACAGAGATGATAGGCAAGTCAAGGCAAGGCAAATGTATTTGTATAGCACATTTTAGTAGAAGGACATTGCAAAGTGCTTTACATGATTTAAACATAGGAAAAGAAAAACAGGATAAAAGCAAGTTGGAATAAAATGTAGAAAAATTTAAACAAAATAAAACATGGGAGAATGGAAACTAAGAGTAAATATTAAAAAGAGTCTGTTCTGGTTCTGCAGAGTAAGCTGGAGCTAGAAGACCTTAGTGGTCTGGATAGTTGATACACTGATAACAAGTCTGTGATGTATTTAGGTGCTAAGCCATTCAGGGATTTATAGACTAACAGAAGTATTTTAAAGTCTATTCTCTGAGATCCAGGGAGCCAGTGTAAGGACATTATAACTGGGGTGATGTGCTGTACTTTCTTATTTTTAGTGAGGACGCGGGCAGCAGCGTTCTGGATCAGCTGCAGCTGTCTGATCCACTTTTTAGGCAGACCTGTGAAAACACTGTTGCAGTGATCAGTTCTACTAAAGATAAACACATGGATTATTTTTTTCCAGATCCTGCTGAGACATTAGTCCTTTAATCCTGGCAATAGGGCAATAATTAGTCCAACAGTTTAATTCAGAATGCAGAAATCCCAACAGGTAAGAATTGGGTGATACATAAAAGACCAAAAACCCAGAAACTACAGATTTGATAGGCAGAGTCTAAAACGGGTAAATTTCCTGATAACACAGTTACCTTGTGGCAAGGCCTTCTGTAGCCCCCACTGTTTGCACCATGCTTACACAACCACCTACCTCACTTTGTGTAGACACACACTATGCACTAGATCACTATGACCCCCAGGTAATGTGACCTGGGATGGGGGACGGGGACGGGGGCACTGCATCCATGTTGTCGTCAGAGGATCAGACCAAGGCAAGGGGCCAACAATGTCCTCTATTCACCTGAGGAGCAGCCTAGCTGTCCCTCTTAAAGACAGGGGACGTCTTTTGAGATCATTTGTGTGGACATTTTATGTGTTGATCATTACTAAAAGTTCCAGTACTGTCCTGTTCCAACACGGGAACCTTTTGGGTTCCTTTGTGTTTTGTTCACATATTCATGTGATGGGTCATCTTGTTTTGTGTGTGCTCACACGGATAAAACATTATCCATGTGATCAAAAGGGTGGAGTGTTAATGGAGTATTATTCTGAAGTCACTATGGCCTCACGCCACTCAGACATGGGAGGCTTGGAGACATGATGGCTGTGTATCCACTGTTTGGTGATTGCAAGGCCAAATGCTGCGTAGCTATTGTGCGGGATGATTATTGTCTAGGATAGACTGTCTCTGTTTTGTCTCATGCCAAGGACACTGTGTAGTATTAAGGAGAGCCGAAAGCGAGGAGGGGAAGAGACAGGGCAGACCCAGACTGCATCGGGACCGTGGGGTGCGATTACATCCATCTATGTGATCTCTGCTCTGTTTGTCAATAAAAGTGCTGGAACTTCATCACTCTGCTGTCTCCTTGTTCAGTAACTCTGGAAAGTCAGTTGTTATTGTTTAGAATTCCAACCACACAGGATGTCAGGTATCTTAAAAGAAGACTTAAAAAAATATTTAACCAAAACAATCATTAAACACACAAGCAGGCTTCATATTTTATTTTCTGTTAGACCATCTATTAGTACAGTCTTCTTCTCAGACTTCTTCTCAACCAATCCCACCTTGAAACATGTGACATTTTTGCCTAATTTCTGAGTGACATTGTTCAATCATGATTGCTGGATGAGTCAGTGAATAATTTGACCTATTGCTTCTAACAATGAACTGAAACTACTGAGCCAAACTTAAAAATAATTTTAGGTGGGAGGTGAAAAATGTTCAAGAAACTTCTCAGAAAGCACACATTGAAATCATTTCTGCATCTCTTTTTTTAACACGGGCTGCACAGTGGCGCAGTGGGTAGCGCTGTTGCCTTGCAGCAAGAAGGTCCTGGGTTCAAGTACACCCCTGGGTCTTTCTGCATGGAGTGTGCATGTTCTCCCTGTGCATGCGTGGGTTCTCTCCGGGTACTCCGGCTTCCTCCCACTAAACCAAAAACATGACTGTTAGGTTAATTGGCTTCTCCAAATTGTCCTTAGGTGTGAGTGTGTGTGTGAATGGTTGTTTGTCCTGTCTGTCTCTGTGTTGCCCTGCGACAGACTGGCGACCTGTCCAGGGTGTACCCCGCCTCTCGCCCAGTGAACGCTGGAAATAGGCACCAGCAACCCCCGCGACCCCATGAGGGATAAAGCGGTTTGGAAAATGGATGGATGGATGGATTTTTTTAACACATTAGGGGAACTAAGCACTATCCTTCACGTTAAGAAGATAAGACTATAAACACTTGTGCAGCATCATTCTTGCAGAGAAAAAGGTTGATTCATATCTCTGAGCTTGTTGTGTGCTATTTTCTAAGTTCTTTTTTTTTCTATTTACAGGTGGTTGTGTTTATAACCATTTCTTTTATGGTACATCCCATAATATCAATGCTCCAAACTCTCCCTATTTGATCTGCTTCAGTTTGCTTACTGTTCCACAGAGAACGCTATCTTCTCTAAACCCCACCTGAGCCTGAAGCACATGGAGGAGAACAAAACCCACATCTGAATGATTTTTACGGTTTCCTTTACATCCCCCAGCACCTGGTGAGCAAACTGGCCCTCCTTTGAATCAACAGCCCCCCTGTGTAACTGGCTGCTGGATCTCCTCACAGAGAGACCTCAGTCTGTCTGGGCTGGAAAGAACACCTCCAGTGTCATCTCCCTCGGTAGCAGGTCCGCTCAGGGCTTTGTACTGAGCCCATTGCTCTTCACCCTGATGACCCAGGACTGCTGTGCGATGTTCAGTACGAACCACATGATTAAGTACACAAACGACGCCCTAAACAAGAAAAAACACCGGAAAGTCCCAAAACAGTCCATACAGGTTTTTTTTTTTGGCTTTTTTTTGCTCTTTGTCTAATGTAAATAGTATTGTACTTTCCCTTTTAATTTGCAGCAACCCTAAAAATGAAATATGGTAAATGGACTGAATCTATATAGCGCTTTTCCAATTCATACTGACCACTGAAAGAGCTTTACTTTAGCGACATTGACTCAATTGCACTCACTAACATGCACACACTCATCTACTGATATGCAGATTGGTAGGCAACTTGAGGTTAAGTGCCAGGGGAACATCGACATGTGACAGGGGGAGGCTGGAATCAAACCTGCAACCTTGCCAGACGACTACTGTACCCATTGAGCCACAGTTTGTCATTTATTTTTCATGGTTTGGTGTTAGTGGTTCAGTTTGTTACACTGTTGGATAATAATAAAAAAAGCCGTGAAGCTTCCATGGATGACACGTCTATTCAATTCAGTTCAGTTTTATTTGTTTAGCGGCAATTCACAACACGTCATCTCAAGGCACTTTACAAAGTCAAATTCAATCAAATCCTCCAGGTTGGTCAGAAAGTTTCCTCTCTAACGAAACCCAACAGGTTGTATCAAGGCAAGGCAAGGCAAGGCAAGGCAAGGCAAGGCAAGGCAAATTTATTTATATAGCACAATTCAGTACAAGACAATACAAAGTGCTTTACATGATTAAGATATACCAAAATAATAAAATGTAGAAAGAAAATAGAATAAAAGCAAGTAGGGATAGAATGTAGTAACAAAAAAGAACATTAAAAACAGTAAAACTGTTTAACTAGAACAGTCAAAGGCAATTTTAAACAGATGTGTTTTTAATCTTGATTTAAAAGAACTCAGGCTTTCCGCACTTTTACAGTTTTCTGGAAGTTTGTTCCAGATAAACGGAGCATAGGAACTAAATGCTGCTTCTCCATGTTTAGTTCTGGTTCTAGGTATGTGGAGTAGGCTGGAGCCAGAAGACCTTAGTGGTCTGGAGGGTTGATACACTGATAACAAGTCTGTGATGTATTTAGGTGCTAAGCCATTTAAGGATTTATATACTAACAGAAGTATTTTAAAGTCTATTCTCTGAGATACAGGGAGCCAGTGTAAGGACTTTAGAACTGGGGTTATGTGCTCTACTTTCTTAGTCTTAGTGAGGACGCGGGCAGCAGCGTTCTGGATCAGCTGCAGTTGTCTGACCCACTTTTTAGGAAGTCCTGTGAAAACACCGTTGCAGTAATCAATTCTACTAAATATAAACGCATGGATTAGTTTTTCCAGATCCTGCTGAGACATCAGTCCTTTAATCCTAGAAATGTTCTTCAGGTGATAGAAAGCCGACCTTGTAATTGTCTTTAGATGCTTTTGAAGGTTCAGGTCTGAGTCCATCACTACTCCCAGATTTCGGGCCTGATTGGTGGTTTTTAGCTGAAGCGACTGAAGCTGTGTGCTAACTTTTGATCTTTCCTCTTTTGGTCCAAATATTATTACTTCAGTTTTGTTTTTATTCAATTGGAGAAAATTTTGGCACATCCATGCATTGATTTCTTCTAGGCATTTACTCAGTGCCTGAATTGGTTCATAGTCACCTGGTGACATGGTGATGTAGAGCTGTGTGTCGTCTGCATAGTTATGGTAGCTGATGTTATTTTTTATTATCTGAGCTAGAGGGAGCATGTAGATATTGAATAGGAGGGGACCCAGGATGGACCCTTGGGGAACCCCACATGTGATTTTTGTCATCTCTGATGTAAAGTTACCTACTGATACAAAAAAGTCCCTGTCCTTTAAGTAGGATTTAAACCAGTGGAGAGCTGTACCAGAAAGGCCGACCCAGTTCTCCAGGCGTTCTAACAGGATGGATGATCGACAGTATCAAATGCTGCACTGAGGTCCAATAGAACCAGCACGGTGGTTCTTCCACAGTCTGTATTTATATGAATGTCATTAAACACCTTGATAAGGGCGGTCTCTGTACTGTGGTGAGCACGGAAACCTGACTGGAAAACATCAAAGCGGCTGGTCGTAGCTAAGAAGGTGTTTAATTGTTGAAATACAACTTTTTCAATGATCTTACTGATAAAGGGGAGGTTTGAGATGGGCCTGTAGTTCTGGAGTAGAAGTTTGTCTAAATTGTTCTTTTTCAGCAGTGGTTTGATAATTGCTGTTTTTAGGGACTGGGGGAAAACACCTGACAGAAGGGACGCGTTTATTATCTGAGTCAAATCAGACGCTATGACAGGTAAAACTTTTTTAAAGAAAGCTGCGGGGAGAACATCAAGGCAGCTTGAGGAGGAACTTAACTGCTGAATTATCTGCTCTAAGCTTTTGGAGTTTATTTGGCTGAATTGGGACATTTGGTCAAAATCAATTCTGGTAGGAGACAACGTTGGTACTGAACTAGTATGGATGTACAAACAGATCCTCTAATCTTTTGGATTTTTTCAGTAAAGAAGTTTGCAAATTCATTGCAGGCCCTGGTGGAGTGGAGTTCTGAAGCCACGGACACAGGAGGATTTGTTAACCTGTCGACTGTGGAAAATAAGACACGAGCATTATTAATGTTTTTCTTAATGATCTCAGAGAAGAAAGATTCTCTTGCATTTTTCAATTGTAAGTTATATCTGTTAAGTCTCTCTTTATAGATGTCATAGTGAACCAGGAGTCTATTCTTTCTCCACCTGCGTTCAGCTTTTCGACATTCCCTTTTTTCACTTCTAACTGCTGGAGCATTTCTCCAAGGAGATTTTTTCTTCCCGGAAACAACTTTCACTTTAACTGGAGCAATGCAGTCAATGATGTCTGAGACTTTAGACTGAAAGTTATCTACTAGCTCATCTACTGAGTTGCAGCCCAAGGTTGAAGTAGCAGAGTAAGCTTGAATAAAAGTTTCAGTGGCATTGTCCTTAAAGGTGCGTTTTCTTACGATGTCCCTTTGGCTAAATGGGTCACTGGTAATGATACATTCAAAGGTAACGGAGAAGTGATCGGATAAGGCAACATCAGTTACATTGACCTGTGAAATGTTTAGACCTTTAGTGATGATTAAGTCTAAAATATGCCCCTGCTTGTGTGTTGGCTGTTTAACATTCTGAGTTAAACCAAAGTTTTTAAGTGTGTCACACAGTTCTTTTGCACTTCTGTCTTCAGGGTTGTCAACGTGAAAGTTGAAGTCTCCCACAATAATTAAACAGTCATAATCAACACATATCACAGACAAGAGGTCACTAAAATCCTTAAAAAAGTTTGATGTGGACTTAGGAGGTCTGTAAACATTCAGAAACATAGTTCGTACCGGGCTCTTTACCTTGAGAGCCAAATGTTCAAAAGAGTCAAATTTTCCCAAAAACACCTTTTTACACTTTAGTGAATCATTAAACAATGTTGCTACTCCTCCACCTTTCCTTTGCTGTCTGCTCTCACAAAGGAAATTGTAGTTTGGAGGTGTTGACTCCAGCAGTATTACTTCTTCATTAGATTCATGTAACCATGTTTCTGTTAAAAACATAACATCAAGATTGTTGTCAATAATAAAGTCATTAATTAAAAGGGATTTTCCTGACAGAGATCTAATGTTTAATCAACCTAGTTTATATGATTTGGTGGTTGATGATGTCTCTGTGGCAGGTTGCATCTGACAGTTAATGACTTTCAAGTATTTGTTCCTGTTTATCCTTTTGTTTTTCTTTTTTCTGCCACGAATCATCACAGATATTCCGTAATTCCCGGGAAAAGACCCAAGCTGATTCTCGAAACTGTCTTGTCTGATAAACGTGCAGCGAGGGCCCGCTGTGTATCACAGCGAAGTAATCTGAAGGTCTTGAGGACAGGCATGTTCCGTGATACGTAGAGGAGGATCTGGGGCTCTGCGGCCTTTGGAAGATGCTGGTTTAGTCACAGAGCTGTGGCTATATGGAGAGGATGTCATCTGTAGGCCAATCTTAAATACTTTGTTCATGTTGGGAGAAAATTCCAGAAAAGGAATTTCTGGGCTTTGTGGAGAAGAAAGGGAGGCGGGTCCAGTCTGGAACGGTGTTCGTGACGATGGAGGTTCTTTGTCCTCTCTTTGTCCTGCTGAGATCTGGGATGAATCCTCCTGTAATTCTGATGTAGCCTCTTTCTGTGTCATCTTTCTGGCCATGTTTATCTTGGCTTGTTCGGGCTGCACTGGGCTTATCTTTTGTTTAGGCACTGGATGTACTTTGTTTTGGGACAAAGCTGATGACGTATGGTTCACAGAATAGAAGATGTTTGAAATCAGCCGTTTTGCACCTGACCTATTTAGAGAGAAGCCATCTCTGTTGAACAGATGTCTTCTTTCCCAGAAAATGTTAAAGTTGTCTATGAAGGTTACAGTTGTTTGTTTGCATGTTTTTTCCAGCCATTTGTTTAACATCAGAATTCTGGAAAAAATCTCATCTCCACAGTAAACGGGCGAGAGAGGGCCGCTAAGAAGCACCTTGACATTAAGGCCATGAACTAGGTTCAACAAACGAATGTAATCCTCTTTCAATACTTCTGATTTTCTTATCCGGGTGATGTCGCCCAGGGCTTCAGCTTGTATTATGAGTTTTTCCAAGGTCGGGCGTTCTTTCAAGATCCTCTGAAGGTTGTCTGATATTTCAGACACCAGGCCAGAGTTCGAAGGGTTATAAATCAACACCTCTGTGTTTTTCTTGTTACAGAAATGTTTAATCCCCCTTACAGATCCATTGCATAATATCAGGGTCCTTGGCCCTGTGGCATGTCTTTTCTGTGATGTCTTAGAACGAAAATCGTTGACATACCTCTGATTGTTGTCGTGATCCTCCCTGGTCACATTTTGGAGCGGAGCGAATCTGTTTCGTAATGGAATTCCTGCATTTCCAGCAGGTTTACTCCTATCATTTGTTTTGAGAACAGCCCGTTGTTGTTTCACTTGTCCTGGGACATCTCTCTGTAGTCTCGGCCAGTTTTCTTTGTCTGGGTGCGGGGTTCGTTTATCCTTTGGTCTTGCACCCTGAGTGATCCAGGGATTCTCATTTTCCTCCGGGGACTGTTTGTTCGCCGAGTCGCTGGGCTGGTGGTCACCATTCAGAATCACAGGCAGGGTTGTTTCATTTCCATGCGTGGCGTTTACATCATAATTCACTTCGAGTCGACAGATTTTCAGTTCCATAACAGCTATCTTCTGTAAAAGCTTGTCAAAGTCCATTGTGGTGAAGGTAGGCATCCTTTGAATCGGGTGGTTCTCCTTCATATCCGCTTCATGTTGAAGTCTTTCCATAAGAGCATTTTTCCTGAGAACTGCCTCCTCTGGGCTGTTGTAAAGAGGCATCTTGTGTGGATTAGATGAAAACTAAAAGAGTCCACACGGGGAAAAAATCAAACTCAAAAATAAATCACAGAAATTAAATAAAATAAAATAACTAAATCCAACTTTCTGTAATTTTGGTTAAGAGATAAAAAGGAGATAAAAAGGGGGGGAAAATGCAAGCAAGCAGGGAGCAGAGAAAAGAGCGTCCGAGTAGGCAGAGAGGCGGAGAGCATCTGCTTGGAGATCAAGTCTCTCCAAGCAGCATTCACTCCTCCTGGAGAAGCATAGAGCCACAGTGGACAGTCGTCTGCATTGTTGTTGGCTTTGCACCAATCCCTCAAACTGAGCATGCATGAAGCGACAGTGGAGAGGAAAACTCCCCTTTAACAGGGAGGAGAACCTCCAGCAGAACCAGAACCAGGCTCAGTGTGAACGGTCATCTGCCTCAACCCACTGGAGCTTAGAGAAGACAGAGCAGAGACACAGAAAGCACAGAAGCTCACATTGACCCAGGAATCTGTCCTATGTCATATGGTAATAGTGGATGATCTGTCTTCCCTGGATGATGTCAGAACACCAGACCAGGTGTACCTACTATGAAAAAAAAATGACAGAGAAGAAAAAGTTAAAAGCCAATATAACAAGCAATGCAGATTGTAGAACAGTAGAACTCAATAGAGTGAGAAAAATAGGCCCTGATGTCCTCTAGTAGCCTAAGCCTATAGCAGCATAACTATAGAGGTAGCTCAGGGTAACATGAGCCACTCTAACTATAAGCTTTGTCAAAAAGGAAAGTTTTAAGATTAGTCTTAAAAGTAGACGGGGTGTCTGTCTCATGAACCAAAACTGGGAGTAGGTTCCACAGGAGAGGAGCCTGATAGCTAAAGGATCTGCCTCCTATTCTACTTTTAGAGACTCTAGGAACCACCAGCAGACCTGCAGTCGGAGAGCGAAGTGCTCTGTTAGGAACATACGGGGTAATCAGAGTGTTAAATCCATCTGCTTCCCCGGGTTCGTTAAGTCGTTTGCAGGACTTTAATATAATAATCCAGCCAATGGACGTAGAATTCCCTTTCACCTTTGCAAAGGGAGAAGTGCACCAGACAGCCTCTGCGGGCAGCAACTCTGACTCTCTCTCCCGCTCAGGCTAGTTTTTTTTTAAAGTTAGAACATAGATTATACAAGGTCACACAATGAATGACGCACACATCTTATTGCTATCTTACTCCCTAATAACTATCTTCTCTTGTTGTTTCCTCCTGCTGCATGTGCTGTTCTTTCCCACTGCCTAGGACTGGCCTTGAAACTCTCTCCTGATACTTTTGCTCGTAAACAGCTCGTTTAACCTTAATCTATTCACATTCTATTCTTCTGACAAACAGACACGGCCTCAAAGCAAATATATTGCATATTAAAAGCATGTTATACCTTCATAAATGTGTACTAAAAAACGAATCAAAGGTAATACATTCCACAACTGATACAATGGTAGTACTGTATGTTGAATGATCAGATAATGGAATGAGCTCAGGTTTTGATGCTTTACTGATGTTCGATGATAAATCCCCCGAGGTCTTCACAGAACAGCTGTAGGCGGAGGTGACTGGTTGAAAACAATTTTATTAAGGGCAAGAGAGAAAAGAGAGGCGACTAAAAATACAAGGTTCCCTTTTTAGAACTTTATTTCTAAAAAAAAATTTAGACATTGTGTTATTTTACTCCCAAATATGCACAACTTGATGTTGGTCAATTAAACAAAAATTTTAATCAAACTGTATCATCCATTAGATTCATCTATGTAAGTTGACAATATAGTTAAGGGGTTATTATGGTTTGTAAAAAAGTTCCTTTAATCAGTGAATTTAGTTATGTCTTGCTATTACTGTCTTCGTGTTAAATATGCCCACTGTTTTAATTTTTTTAGCTATTCGTCCCTATCTGTATTCTTATATCATTTTTTTCACCAGCTTCTACATCTGCACACAATTTCACAGACCTCAATTGGACAACTCTGGCAGGACAACATAATCAGACTGAGACTGAAAGACGCTGGAGACCATATTACTATTATAATGGTAACATTTTCATATCATACATCTCAAGGGGGAAAATGTGTTTTGATCTCTAACACTACACTGACAAGATTTATCACATTTTACACATGCATCTAAATGTAAAACATTAGATAGTAAAGAGCAGAAAGTAAATAATGCTTTTGTTCTCTGAAAGTACTACAATGTGTAAAAATGAATATGCATAACATGCCCTGATATAAAGAGGTTTGAAATATGAGTGGGCACAACGGGAAGACGCAGAAAGAAATTTATGTTTTAATCTTTGACATTCTTGTTAAGGTAAAAGACTGTAACATGGGTGGGCAAACTATTTTCTAAATAGGCTGGAATCAGCAAGATGAAGGCACCCAGTATGTTTCTAACACAAAAATCACTTGAATTAGGTTTTTCAAATTTTTTTTTTAGTTAAAAAAATGGTGTGAATTTTGCAGAAAATGTATCTGTAGATCAATGTAGATTAGAGCCATTTAAGAGTCTCATATGTTTTCTTATTGACAGGGAGGTACACAATTTCTTGATATATCTTAAATCTCTTCTTTTTGGTTTTATGAAAAGCTTTATTCTTTGAAAATGCTTGTTTTTAATCAAGTGAAATTTAGTAATGAATGCAAACACCCAAATTTGCTTCTGAGTGAAGGTGACCAAATTATGATTTTACTCAATTTAATTTTCTATTTTATTTTAATTTCCCAAGGTTATAAGAAAGGTGACCCCAAGACTGGGCTCATTATCAGTGCAGCTATATTGGGGTTCTTTGTAATTGGCCTTGTAATTTCAATTGCAGGTAAGCTGGAAACATAACTTGGACAATTAACAAAACAAGTGAACCAATGAGTATTACAAAAAAATCCACTGTAAATTCCAGTCAAAGGTTCTCCAAAGTTCAGGATGGAAAAACTGATGACAGAAAAATCTTGATTCCTCATTCAGTGAGATTCCAAAAAAATTCAACTTCAACCTTTCCTTCAATGGTTGAATCAAGATTAATAGTAAATGCAAGCAGAAAAAGTTCAATATATGTGGTTTTAGGATTTTGTATCGGTTTTGAATTTACATTAATATATTTTTGCAGTAGATTTGTCAGATTATTTACCAACATGTTTAAAGCAATACAATATATTAAAATGTTCAGCTATTGTCTGTAAAAGAACTGCAAGCACATCAATATGTCATCATTGTGATTAAATGATGAATTTGTTGTTTGTGGCCCCTTGACGCTCTTTTTCTGTTTTTGCTTCAGGTTCTATGGGTTTGTGTAATATTCTGAGTATAGTTCTGGTTTTTGTTTTTCTCTTGTCTTTGGTTATCTTGCTGTTTTGATTTTTGTCTTGTCTGGGTCCTCGTTTTGTTGGTGTAGTGTTTTGGTTTGCCCTGTGGTTGTTATCACTTTTAGTCATAGCCTGTTCTTCTGTTTTTAGTTTGTTCTGTTTAGGTTTATTTTTATCCTTAGACTTGTCCTGTTTGCTCCCTTAATTATTTCCACCTGGGTTTTGGTTAATTAGTCCCTCCCTGTTACTGTGTCGGCCCGCCTATTTAAACCCCTCTTTGTTTTCTGTCTGTTGCCGGGACTTCATTATCACCACGACCATTTCAATGGTAAGAGCCATCCTGCATTCTGTCTGACCTGTTCTTTGTTTTTTTTTTTAAATCTGCCCAGCTTTTTTGTATGGGAAGCATCAGTAGCCTGGAACCTGTCTGTTTGCCTGTTAAACTCATTCCTTTAATAAACTCCACAAAAGGGATAACGACTGCGTCTGGTGGAAGTCTGAGTTCATCGCTACACAAATCATTACAGTTTGTTCCGTAAATGCTTCAAATGCTTCTCCTAGTCCAGTGCTGCCATCTCTGGAGTTGCTAAAAAATAATAATCCGAACGCAGTGTGTTGTGTGCTAAGTTCCTCCAGAGTGAGACATTCTAAACAAGCTGCTCTTCAGTTGATGCTTTTGGATTCTTTGGTTTCTTTGACACATTGTTATCAAGGCCAAGTTTTCTTCTTGGCATATTCGACATAATGTTTTTGTTTGGTTTGATTGAAACTATGTACAACTCATTAAAACAAACTGATAAAACAAGAAACACACAGCTATGAGTGCTTTTTTTTCTTAAAGTGGCTGCCATCTTGAATGTTGAGGTCAGAGTTGCCGAGTTGTAATCAAGGTGCATTAAATCTTTTTTACCCTAAATTTAGATGTTAACAACTAAGCAGCATGAAATGCAGTTCAAATTACAAGCAGATGTTTTTTCAAAGCACCAATGAACCATAAGTGCTATCTAAAGCAAACCGTTCAAACATTTAACTTTTAATATATATATATATATATATATATATATATATATATATATATATATATATATATATATATATATATATATATAAAAAATAATAATTCTAACACTGTTTGGCGGTGGTTATAGTAGTATAGTGTGACAGAAGTTTTGACTTGTGGGGCCTCTGTTAGATGTGTTTTTGCTCATGAGACGAGGTTGCTAACCTAGCAAGCCAGACTGATAATGTGTAGCATTCTATGTTCTGCAGTTTATCAATATGGGACTACTACCTTTGAATCCATTTGGGAAAACGAGCAGAACTCTCCAAGCTGATTGGGTGAAGTGAGACAAGGACCGCGGAACCGGTAGGGCCAGACAGCCGCTTCTCCGGCCCGTGTAGCGATCGCCACCTCCCCTCCGCCGCTATTTAAGTAGAACAATGACTAGAGCAGAATTAAGTTGTATTTACCGGAGATGAAGTGTAGACTGCAAATTCTGTCGTAATATGATGGCTCCCCCAGTCCATTGGGAGTGTCTGCCTGCGCTCTTTTCATTGAAAATATCCATTTCTTTCTTCGTCCTTCCTCCTTCAGTAAACGACAGAAACGTACATCCAATGATTTGGAATGCCTCTCTGTGCAACCGGGAGCACAACAAGTCGTAGGCATTGTTTAGATTCCAGAAATAAACGAACTAAAAGTACGCTCTAAATCACCCGTTTTGTCATGTAGTAGACGAGAACAGTACTGTTTGTGCCTACACGCCAGACCTGGACGTAGCGCTGACGTCACGCGTGAACTACCCTATTGGCTGATTGTGTCATGTGATGTAAACAAAATGACCGCTACTTTGTTTGCTTCGTTAGCTTAGCTAGCTTTAAGGCTGTGCCCACTGCAAGTGCTGAGAGGTGTTTCTCGTCCCTCCGTCGTATCAAGACCTATCTGAGATCAACAATGACCCAGAAAAGACTAAATAGCTTGATGTGCGCCCACACACACAGGGATCTTTTGACCACAGTGGATGCTTTGAGGATAGCCAGGGACTTCATCCAGCATAATGACAGACAGAGACACTTTTTCGGGAATATTTAGAGCAGGGGTGAGTTTGACTTTTCTTTTTAAAGTATTTTTATTCTGTAAATATTGTGTTAGCTGTAATATAATGATTGTAAGTGGAAATAAATACGGGGCGTGTGTGCTGGAACGTCAGAAAAAAAAGTTTAATAAATTGGTAGTTCACTTTCATCCAGGTTTTTCGCGCATGCGCGCCGGAATGATGGGCCCGACCAATTTGAAATGCGTTCCGCGGTCCATGAACTGAGACCTAGTGCCCACCTACCAAAGGTTGGTTTTAGTCAATCATGGTATCAAATTAAAACAGCAGAAGTCACGAAAAACCCCAACAAGGTAAGCTAGTCAAGGTGCTTCTTGCTATTGTACTGCAAAGAAGAAATTGTGGATGTTTATAAATCAGATGTGATAGCAGGAGCTACATGCACCTTCTCCAAAGCAATCATGGCAGTGCAGCCATGCTTGCGCTGGTTTGGATACTCACCTGTACACTGTGACTTCTCCTGCATTGTTTACATTTCAGTTGTTTACTTTTAAATCACTGCTGCACCTTTTTTGATTTTTTTTTATTTTACTGCAATTTACAAGCTGTATGCAACTAATTTTCGTTCTGTACGCACTCTGTGCATACAAAATGATAAAATAAAGTTGTCTAAGTCTAAGTCTGTTGGCTCAACTTTTTTTGCTTGCATCACAGCACTATGCCCCGCCTTAAAACCAAAATACGGCAATGTGAATGGCCCAGATCGTTTTTGGTTCAGACACAAATGGTTGATGCGGAAGTGGTACAAAATGGATTCTTGTGTGTTTTTGAACACACAAATACTGTGAGAATTCAGCTTGCAGGCAAGGTTATTCCATCACTGCAAGGAACCCAAATGATTGAAAATTAAATTGTCCACTCATATCAGCCATGCGGCACGGCACAAAAATATGCAAGAAAGAAGTCTGATTGGATGCCACAGCGGCTCCTGGAACATGCTGGCAAATTTCACAAGCCAAACAGGGAAAGGTGAGGCGCTAGACAGGAGAAACTTCAGGTGAATTTGAGAATAAAATCAACTCAACAACTTACACTAACTTGACTAGTATTAACAAAAAGTCAACACAGAAGCACAAGGAAAGGGTATTTTGGAGGATGAAATATGATATTTATGAGCACAGATAACGATTTGTTCCCTAGAAAACAAAAACTGTAGCTGTTTTTATTCATTTATGAGGGGCAGCAACAGAAAGGACCACATGAAATTCTGCTCTCGCAAACATTGCAGCTGGCTGTTTCTCTAATATGCAGTTCCAGGTTGCATCCAACCTGGAACTGCATCAGGACTGTAACCCACACAGTAGTCAGGGTGAGCCCTGGGTTACCCTTGCATACTTACAATTTGCCATTTTATTGATATAATTCAGAGGCACTTTTTTAGTGTGTTTCCATAAAGTTTTCCATTTTGGTAAACTTTATGTATAAAGCACCTTTCAAGATAAAGATAACAAAGTGCTTCACAAATAAATGGTAAAAAAATACAAGAAAAAGAATAAACAAAAGCAACTTTAAAAAGCTACATTTTTTTAGCTGGCTTTTACAGGAAACCACTGAGTTTGAAGACCTCAGAGACCAATTAAGGGAGTTCCAGGGTCTTGGAGCCACAGAAGAGAAAGCTCTGTCTCATTTAGTTTTCAATTTGCAAGAGGGGACATTAGCAGGTTTTAATCTCAAGACCAGCTGCTAGCTACAGGAAATCTACTGAGAAGAAAAGGGGAAGTGGAACCGGACGGTTTGGTTCAATGACCTGCTGCCTGGGGTCGGAGAACGAGGAGCGAGAACTTTTGACTCGACCAGAGAGCTGCGTAGGGTGAAAAGGTTATGAGGTGATAAAGGACACACATTACGTTCCTCCTCCTATAACAGCATTGCAAAAACCCTTCCTGCAGCCATGAATGACACAAAATATAATTTCTAGATTTTGGTCTATGCTTAATTACGAGACAAGTTCAGAACCAGATCTGATCAAGGAGTGACATTCTACAGAATTACTTTGTGTCATTTCCCCATTTTGTGGATGATGGCATGTTTAGAAGCTCTATAAGTAGCCTGTGATTCCATGGTGAAGGTAAACTGTTGCTGGCTGATTCAGGAAACAGATCCTTCTGCATCAGGTTGGCTGATAACATTTCTGTTTATCTTTTTCAACATTATGAGACTGAAGGTTCTTAACATGTTTGCTTTATATTTACTTGATTTAAGTATTGAAATCTGCATCATCTCATCCCCTCATCATGAAGCTGCTGGCTGTGTGTGTCCTGGTTTTCTCTGTGATGGCTCAGACCAGAGCTGACAGTGAGCACTTCTTAAGTATTCAACTTATGTAGCGAGACTAAGACACAAAGAATTTCACTAACTCCTGTTTATAATGTCCACAGCTGAACCAGATGATGGCTCCACTGATCCAGGTCAGTGGGTCTTTTCTGTCAGTGGTTTATTTCCTCAGAGTGAGGATTAGGAACCCTAACTAATCCATAGTAAATAGAATATTTATGTCTCCTTGTGTCATCTTCAGATTATGCAGTAGACTTATCTTAAAATATATTCCCTGATGCTTGCATACAACATGTAAAACTACTGTGTCTCTGGGTCTTTAACTGAGAAACAATTTTAAACAAAACCAATCAAGTTGTCTTATTACTAATTGTGACAAACTAATTTAACTTTATTATTATTATTACTATTTAATCTCTTTTAATACATTAGATTTTATTTTGTGACGGGATGTCATAACCTTTCACAAAATAAAGTCAATACAAGACTAATGGAACATCAGTTTACTTTAACCGAGAATCTTCATCTGTTTGTCATCAGAAGAAGTTGACTTGGTCCAGAGATCTTCTTGTCCTCCCGGCTGGTCTCCAATCAACAATCGCTGCTTTCGCTATGTTTCCAGACACATGTCTTGGGCTAGAGCTGAGGTGATTGTGCTTTCATTTTCTTTCACTCTCTCTTGTTTCAAAGTTATTTATTTACAACACCCAGCTACTAATTCTCCACATCATGGTGTGTTTGTCTGTAGAGATACTGTCTGTCCATGGGAGCAAACCTGGCATCAGTTCATGACACGAACGAGTACCATCAGGTTCAGTCTCTGATAAGAACGGCAACTTACGGGTCCGGAAGAACATGGATTGGAGGCACTAATGTACAGGAGGTATTTTAACCAGTAAAGTTTATATATTAAGTATTTTGTGAAACATTTGATGAAACATGTCATCTACTGAATTTTTTCTTTCAGCCGAGCATTTGGTTTTGGAGCGATGGAAGGCCTCTGCACTACACAAACTGGTGTCATAACCAGCCTGATAATCATTGGGGCAGGCAGCACTGTTTGCAGATGAACTATTCAGGTAAAAGACCATCTCACATGAGTGTGTTTTTTTCAGATGGTAAAATGACTGGTTTAGCCTTTATGTAAACTTTTTAGATATCATAAACATACATTTATTAGATTGAATTCATGAGCTTATATTGATTTTTGGGGGGACATAAAAAGATGAAAATATCAACCTTTCCCATAATTACTGTAGAACCCTTCAGGGTTTTGTTTCTGTGAAGTTGACTGATTTGTTCTCTTGATCAAAGGTGAAAAGTGCTGGGATGACCAGACCTGTTCTGTCCGTCTTCCTTCTGTCTGCGCCAAGAAAGTCTGATCAGTCTGAGGTTCACAAAGATGCTTAAAACAGAATCCAGCCGAAGATCCTTGTTACGTGTTTCTGTTAACCTGCCCTTTTACAGCCTTGTGGCTATCCTCAAAACTCTTTCTGCTCCTTTGCTTAATGTATTTTCTCTTTAATGGTACCCAGTGAATACAGCCACAAATAAACAGCACAGGTGGTTTTCTTCTTTCTAATTAGAGCAGACTGGGTATAAAAATTTTCATTTAAGACAAACTTTCTTTTTTTCTTTGGCCTTGCAAAAATAAACCTTTGAAGCATGAAAATGATTGTGTGTGGTTTATTTCCCACCTTTGATTTATGAATTTTTACCTATATTTTTATTTTAGCTTTGCACACAACAAAACATTTACAGAAATATTTTGCACCTATGTGGGTAAACGCCACTGACTTAACCTTTTTTTTATCCCTTTCAGTAACCAAAAAAAGAAAATAAAAAAATCACAATATCTCCTTTTAGTTTAAACTATAGTAACGTGCCCAGCACTTCTTGTCACCTCGAGGCACTTTACAAAATCAAAACCAATCATATTATACATATTGGTCAAAAATGTCCTAGATAAGGGAACCACTTAATTGCTTCAAAGTCCCAACAAACAACATTCACTCCTGGAGAAGCGTAGAGCCACAGTGGACAGTCGTCTGCATTGTTGATGGCTTTTGTTATGGAAATATAATCATATATATATATAATAATGTAGCTTAAAGTAATACAGATGTTAACTTAACCCAGTAACCTAAATAAATGGATGTGTGTGAAACAAAGGGTGCATTCAAACTTCAGTGAAACATGTACCAGGAACAGGATGCACCAAGGCCATATGACAGTCTTGTGAGAAGATAACGCTGTTAAAAAATGCTTGCATGAGGTTGTATATTGTTTTAGTCAACTCCCAGGAACCAAGCTGGGAGATATATTACATTTAACGGTCAAAGGTTAGGAAAGAGATGTTTTCAGCAGACTTGATGTCTCAAGTTGGTCTAGCCCCCGCTTGGACTATGTAGGTTTAAAAAGGAAGGAACAACGTGTAAGTTTTGAGACATGCTTCAGACACAGGCAGATAACTTAAGGTATTTCAAGCTGTGATAAACTTGTGTCTCCCACTTTGGAATTCCAAATTGTAATAAATATATGTTTAACTGTTGTTTTTGCCTCTGAATTCACTGCCTCTTCTCTTTGTGCCAAATCCTCGAGCGGGTGAAACGAGACGGGCCGTTAGGTGAACGGGCCCCACATGTGTCCCGTTAAATGGCGCCGTGACCCCGGATTTGGCTGTGAGTAAAGAGTCTGTTTGAATATTGGACACGAAGGAGGACCTTTCCATAGCATCATTGGTCGACCAAAAACAGGTAAGGAGATTTTTTCTCCATTGGCAAACCGATAGATGTGTAGGCTAAATTTAAGTGGTGCTGTGGTTTAAGATACTCTCTTCTCAAAATATCAGAGGCTGAACAGTACAAATAGGTTTAAATAGAATTTATGTTGAAACCGAGAAATGATTGAATGGGATTTATGTGTATGTCCACGTCGGAAAACCGTAAAATAAGAGAAATAATAAAAATATACAGTTAAAACTTAAATGTTGAAGCTGTAAAAGAAAAGAAAATAAAAAATATAAAAATACAAAGATAAAACAAAGTTTCGGAAGTTGGTCGCTCCCCCCCATGACTGACGAGTCTGGTGAATTTTAAGACTGTGGTGAAACGTTACCTCGGAGAAAGGAGACTCTCCACAGAAACGTAGCGATAGGAACGGCCGAGAATACATAACCATTTAAAAGTTGAGGCTAGGACAGCAAGACCTTTAAAGTAAGCTGTAAAAGAAGAAGATAGAGAATTAAAACGGGCCCCAGGAGAACAACTTGAGTTGTTTTCTAGCGCAGAACTGGGTTCTGAGCACAGCGGTTAAACACGGCGAATTATTAAATACAATGTTCCGCTGAGATGGAAAGGATGCTGAGAATCCTTCTGTGCGTGCTGCTGTCTTTGATTTATGTGTTCGTTTGTGTTTAGCAATTTTATATTGGTAAAAATGGGATCCATGGTGTGAATGATCAAGAGCTCCCGTGTGAGTCTGTCTCTGTGTGTGTGCGCGGCTTCGAAGTCTCTTGTGTGTGTGTGAATGGGTGGTTACGCATGCGTATGTGTGGCTGTGAATAGCTTTGCACGTGTTTTTTTTGTGGTGGAAAAGTACTGAGTCAGGAAGCTGTGTATAGCCGGTAACAATAGCCAGGATCATAGCGGGAGCTTTTGACCAGGAGTTGCAGGACGACGCATGGGGATCTGCCCCTTGGAAGCCCTTGGGCAAACAGGTAGAGGCGCTGATGGGTTTTGTTGAAACGCATGAAAAGTTAGATAAAAAGACCCAGTCGGCGTGGAGACAGAAAGTGCTTGGAGCCGTCACGGCAGAGGAGAAACGGCTGGAACACAGCGAACCCCTGGGCAAGTACCTGGTGAAACAATATGCTAAAAGTAAGAAACACCTTAATGATTGTATTCAAAGACAAAAATCTGTTGGTTTGTTGCATTTTGGGAAGCGTGATCAGGAAAAGGCAGACAGAGAGGTTAAATCATGGGAAAAATTGTTGGTAATTTGGCAGGGAATTAAACATTTGTTTGAAACAAAAGAAGAAACAGCACAATCTCCACTGCCATACAATTTAAACACTACTTCTTCTGGATTGTATCCAGTTCTGGATGTAAGAGGCGGAGAATTAGTGGTAGAGACGCTCCCGGTATATACTCCAAGGAACGATATATGTTTAGACAACACTCAACACCCGCATACATCATTTAATGCACCACCCATATCCCCCACCCCTTTGAAGTCTTGTGAGCCTTTTCTCGCTCGAGCTGCTCGCAAGAATTCGTCTCAGTATGTTCACAGGCCTTCCTCCCCGCCTATTGCTCATCCCATTTTTCAGATGACGAAAGCAGGCGCTGAGGAGCATGCGTTGCACACCCAGAAACCTGGAGTAAGACCGCCCTCTAGGGGCTGTTCTTCTGTATCTTCAGAAGACACACAGCCAGCAACAGGTTTAAGTCATGTTGATCTTAATAAAACAGGAACTAGATCACCAGCAGCATTGACTAATGTCAAGTTTAATAACCCACGTTCATTAGAACCTGAGGTTAATGTAAAAATTGTCACTTAAAGGGATTTGGCAGGAGGACGACTCCACTGATTTGTTAAATGTGCCACTGTTGGATTTCTCCTTAGAGGGAGAAACGCATGCTGAAGAAGGCATGGTTGATAATATTGGGTTATCTCATTCTACTGAAGAAGCAGAATTTGCCAGGAGTCAGAGGCCACCACGCACTCGTGGTGTGAGAAGAACTTTAAAGGATAGCTTTCACAGCATGCATTCAATGACAACTCGTTCTCAAGGTCCAGATGCCTATATTACAAAATAATATGGGCACAGAAAACTATGTCCCTTATTCATTTGGTGATGTACAAGCTCTGGTGGACAAATTGCCTAGTATTGCAGCTGGTGGCAGATTGCGGCTTGCCGAATTTAATAATCTAACTAAAGGAACTAAACTGGCTTTGGGTGATTTTAGAGCTGTTCTAGGCCGTTGTGTTCCTGCTTCAACTGCAGATGACATTGAATATGAAGCTCAAACATCCAACATTAGGGATGAAACTTTATTCTCTTCAGTTATCACTCGTTTGGGGAACGCAATAAGAGAACATTCCCCATTATCAACTCCTGCAGCGGTTCCCAAGTTTGACTGGGATCCCTTACAGCATCCAAAGGATTATATTACTCAAGCTGAGGAGAGTTGGATCAAACACACAGCTGTAAATCCAAAAGGGGATAGATCTAACTTGGGTGAATTATTCAGGGAAGCAGTCCTGAAAGGTGTGCCTCCTTTGGTGTCACAGCTGATGAAACATAATCCTGAGATGCCTGGTTGTGAGTATGCCTGCTGGGAAAAACATCTTGTACATCATTTGCATGTGGCTCAGGATGTAGAGAAGAAGAAAAAACAAGAGAAAGAGGACATTCATGATCAATTAATTAGATTGCAATTATTAGACGCTAATTGTCAGATGAA
The DNA here is from genome assembly GCF_011125445.2 of Fundulus heteroclitus. NCBI lineage: Eukaryota > Metazoa > Chordata > Actinopteri > Cyprinodontiformes > Fundulidae > Fundulus > Fundulus heteroclitus. Next base: position 435,937 of record NW_023396561.1, on the reverse strand, counting down.
TAAACGTAAACCAGAAAAAACTGAATATGTTATGGTCTCAGCAGTTGCATCCCCTGGGGCTCCATCCCCGATGGTGACACCTCAGTTTAATCCAATGCAAGGGGGAGGGATCCCCCTTCCTGTTTTCTATCCTCCATGTAACTACAGATCTGCGGGACGTGGATTCAGATGGCGATTTGGTGGACAGCGTGGACGGTCAGGTTGAGGCCATGGTCTGAGAGGACGAGGTGGATATGGCGGACCTGGGAGAGCACCTGTTTACATTTGCTTTAACTGTGGACAAGTTGGACACTTGGCAAGGGATTGTCAATCCCCACCAGGAGGTGAGATTGTGCCACCAAACCCTAATATGGCCCCGCCTCCGCAAGGTCAGTACCCCCAGCACGGGGAAAACTTTTATGGACAATTTTAACACATCCCTGAGAATAGCTCCAACAGCATGAGTACCGCAGACCCCATGCTGCCAGCGAAGGTTGGAGAAGATCACATGAACTTTTTAGTCAACACTGGAGCTACATATTCTACTATAATCGATCAGCCATCTGCCTCTGTGCTGTCGACTAAGACTGTGTCACTAATGGGTTTCTCAGGGAAGGAACAGCGTCTGCCGTTGACTTTACCACTTCCGGTGAAAGTTGGAAACCAGAAACTGCATCATTCATTCGTATGGTCTCCATCTACACCTGTTAATTTGATGGGAAGAGACTTGTTGGTTAAACTGGGAGCCGCAGTGCTTTGTGGACCTCAAGGTTTGACTGTTACCTTTCCAGATGGTTCTTCTCTAGCATGTGGTCACACTTTCCAGGATGGACAATATCTGGTTCGGCCCGTGGGGGAAGAGTTTGCTGACATCTACTGAGGACTCTTAACAGAACCTGCTGAAGCTGGTGTTCTCTCGGCGTTCCAGCTCTGGAAGCCTTGGATTCAAAGCCTAAGTTCCTACCTGACTCCACCTGATCCGCCACACGTCACTCTGTTCTATGACAGAAATCACACAGATTGGAATGAGAAATAATTTGCTGCAGAACTTGAAGGTAACGCATGGATCCCATCTATGAAACATATATGTGGCCCCTGAGGGGGTGGCAGCCGTGGTGATGTTAACTCCTGAACAACAGCAATGGTATATGATGTCAGATGAAGCATTTCCTCATATTTCTCTTTCTCTCCATTCTGAGTGACAGGCCAGTGAATTAGGAGGGATGGTTAAGCGTTCCCTCCAGACTACTGATTGGGCACCGACCAGCGTCCCAGGTTTGCTGTTTTCAAATTCCACTAACACATATCAGATTGTTTGTGATGTAACTGACAAAGTTCTTTTGAAACATGAGCTTTTGACTCGACACCATGGCAGGGAACGTACCGACCATCATAAAGCAGTAGAGATGTTGGATGCTCTCCCATCACAACTCTGGGCAACCAGTCCCACGGATGTGTTTCATGTGCTCCAGTTTCATTTCAGGTTGCAACTGACTCTCCTATTTGGGTGAATCAGTATCCACATAAACCCCAAGCGGAGGAAGGCATTGCTGACACCATCGCGGGCCTTTTGACAGCTGAAGTTTTAGAACCCTCTGTATCAGCCTGGAACACACCCATTTTTCCAGTGGAAAAGAAACATACTGGTAAATATCGCATGGCACATGATCTTAGAACTGTAAATTCTGTTTTGAAGACACCTACAATTCCTGTACCTAATCCATATGTGGCCATTTCCTGTTTGGAGCCCTCTCAGCAGTGGTGCACATGTATCGACTTGGCAAACACATTTTTCTGTCTTCCTTTGGCTGAAGAATGCAGAGACGTTTTTTCATTCGCTTATAAAGGTCGCCAGCTGCGTTACACCAGACTGCCACAGAGATTTGCCCTATCACCAGGTATCTTTAATCAGGTTTTGAAAGATGTTTTGCAGACATGTCCTCTGCCAAGAAACACCACCCTTATTCAGTACGTGGACGATCTGTTGTTGGCTTCACCAACTGCTGAGATCTGCCTTCAGGCTACAGAGCTGGTTCTGAGACACCTCCATGAACATGGGTTCAAGGTCAGTAAGGATAAACTGCAAATTGCCAGAAAACAGGTTTCTTTCCTGGGCCGTGTCATCTCCGCAGGAACAACCAGCATTTTCTCCAGTCATAAACATAGCATTTTGACACATCCTAAACCGCTGCGCGTGAAAGACATGCTCTCTTTTCTGGGATTGACTGGTTACATCCGTAACTATATTCCCGGCTTTGCAGACCTGACACAGCCTTTGAGGGACCTCGTGAAAGCGCAAAGTATGAGAAAACTAAATAATGTTTTGATTTGGACAAAGGAAGCGGAAGAAGCATTTGTTCTGCTTAAACAACGACTTGCATCTGCTGCTGAATTGACTCTTCCAGTCTACTCTATCCCATTTTTTCTTGATGTTTCTGCAACAAAATTTGCTTTAAATAGCGTTTTGTTTCAGTGGAAGACCGGTGAGAGGAAAGTGTTGATGTATATATCAGTAATGTTGGATAACGTGGAAAAACGTCACCCCCAATGCACACAATATGCAGCAGCAATAGCCAGAATGATTCAAAAGACTGCACATTTAGTGATGGGACACAGTCTAACCATTTTGACAACTCACAGTGTTGTGGCTTATGTGAATTCACAAAGCTTCCCTATGACTGCACTTAGACAACACAGGCTGTCCAAAATATTGGAAGCACCCAACATCATATTCACACATGAAGGTGTAAACATGGCAGATGGCATGACGGATGGCGAACCCCATCAATGTGAAGAATTGGTTTCCAGGATGGAGAAGGTGAGATCAGATTTAGAGGCCAGTCCTATTGAAGGCCCACAGGTGAGACAGTTGTTCACAGATGGCTGTTGTTTCAGACATGAAAGTGAAGGACTCAGAGCAGCCTATTCTGTTGTAGAGCGAATAGGCTCAGGATTTGTAACAAGGAAGGCAGAAAGGCTACAAGGACGTCAGTCAGCGCAGAGCTAATAGCAGTGATTGAGGCATTAAAGTTGGCAGAACAACAGGAGGTAAATGTATATTCAGATTCAGCATATGCCACAGGTGCAGTTCATGTGGAGTTATGTCAGTGGTTGAGAGCAGTATTTTTGACAGTGGGGGGAAAACCCATAAAACACGAGATGGAAATGAGAGAGCTGACCGATGCTTTGAAATTACCGGCCAGAATTGCTGTGATAAAGTGCAAAGGACACGATACCAGTAATTCAGACGTTGCATTAGGGAATCAGGCTGCAGACCAGGCTGCCAAAGCAGCCGCTGGATATGCGCCTCAGATGATGATGGTGACAGTGGAAGACGAGCTGAGAGAGGAGTTGAGCATGAGTAACATTAAACAGTTGCAGAGCAGAGCAGCTCCGGAGGAGAAGAATATGTGGAGGCTCAGAGGAGCCTCAGAGCAGGAAGGTTGCTGGAGAGGGCCAGATGGCAGACTGGTTTTTCCTCCAGGTTTGAAACAGGAGCTTTTTTCTGAGGCACATGGTGTTGGGCATGTCGGCGTCAGACAGATGATGGAAAACTTGAACCATTGGTGGCATCCATTTATGTCATATATGGTCAAACATTTTGTAAAAAGTTGTACACCGTGTGGGTAATTTAACTTAAAGAAGACTTTGAAAACCCTTGCAGGGCAGATTTCCTTTGATCACAGTTCCTGGGAAGAAAGTGATTTTTGATTATACAGACATGGTGACCCCTGCTGGAGGCTTTAAGTATTTGTTGGTGTGTGTGGACGCTTTTACAGGATGGCCAGAGGCCTGGCCTGCTAGACGAGAGGACAGCAAAACGGTGATAAAATGCCTCATTAACCATTACATTCCCAGGCACGGGTTCCCTGAAAAGATAGGGACTGACAATGGAACCCACTTCAAGAACCAGGACCTGCAACGAGTGGAGTCCAGTTTAGGGCTCACACACAGGTTTGGAACAGTGTATCACCCGCAATCGCAGGGCAAAGTGGAGAGGATGAACCTGAACTTGAAAAATAGGTTGGCTAAAATCTGTGCGCAGATGAAGCTATCATGGGTTGATGCCTTGCCTCTCGCTCTGGTGTCAATCAGGTCTTCAGTTAATTCAACCACATGATTTACTCCTTACGAGCTGGAGACGGGAAGAAGCTTTCCTGGGCCACCACGTTCGACCACCAGGAACTGCAGGCGACCTGCAGAGTCTGACAAATAAGGAGTACTTTTCACAGTTGCAGGCTGTGCTGGAGGCGTACACCAAGATCTGTGGCCATCCCAAGGAAGGAGAAAGAGGAACACCACCTCCGGACGTCGACTGGGTTTGGCTCAAGGTCATCAAAAGAAAGTGGTCAGAGCCGAGGTTCACGGGACCCTTCAAGGTGATTGAGAGAACCTCACATGCGGTGAGGTTGGGAGGAAAAGGTAATGCGTGGTTTCATTGGAGCCAGTGTGCACCAGTAGCAGAACCTCAGAGGTTGTTGACGAAGGTTCAGGAGGTTTAAAGGAGCGGTTCAGCTGATTGGACTCAGTCAGTTGTGAATAGAACCAGACTCAGGGTCATAATAAAATCCTCTGGTTCTTGACACCTCAGGCAGTCTACCTGTGTGTTGAAGATACAGCCTGAAGATTCATCATGGTTCTATTGAGTGGCTGTGGGACGTCACCCTTCTTCTAAGAACGTCTGGAAGAAAGAAGTTGATGTCATTGTGAAAAATAAAATAAATCAAACGAAAACCTTGTAATCATTTATGTGATTTTATATGCTTTTATCTTTCTAGCTTTTAATATAACAAATGTTGTTTTGATTTACTTTTTACAATATTTTTTGATCTTATATTTCTATAATATTTTGACTTGTTTGGGCTGTTACACTGTTATTAGGTTACATTTGCCGGTGAAGGACCTTCGTGGTAAGTTGGTAATAGTTTTAGGATTTGTTTGGTCTTAAAAGAGGGTTGTTTTTGTTTCATCTTTTGTCATAGCATTTTTTTTTAGGTGTGGGGGCAAGTGTACCCTGGTCTACAGATTAGATTTTTTAGATTATAAAATATTCCGGTTTTTGTATGAAGTTAAACATGGAGCAGACATTGGGTACTGGATTGGTTCAGCGGCAGCTGACGTTGGGTTTATGGGTTTTGATTCCTATGTTGGGCATGCTTGTTTTCAGCATTGTTATTCAAGAAGCAGGTGCCGCTGATCCTATCAGGCGTCAGGAGCGGGCCATTCAGGATAAAGATGATTGTCTGACTCAACATCGTGGTATTGAACTGCATTACACTTTAGGAAAAAGGGTTGTATTTGAATTTGATCTATGCTCAGTGGTAGATTGTGGGAGTGACCCATCAATCTGGCAGGAATCTGATGTTTATGCTTGTGTGTTGCCGAAGGGTATTCCAAAACTTTCTCGTTGGTGTTACTACTGGGTTTATATGAGGTAGCACACCGGAACTGAGGCTGTTCCGGTTCACCATGGTGGGTTTGATAAATTATTACAAGAAACATCAACCATTACTAGAGGTCCTCATCGAGTGGAACAAGGTGTTAATCCCATTATCCTGACCATTTCTGGGTTGAACATTAATCCTTATTTTGGGGCATACACTGGGGTTTGTTCTGCATATAGTAGTGGAGTTGCTAAGCCCAAACCTTGTAGCATTAGTCCGTCAGGATTTTATCTTGTTCTTGGAGCAGGTTCACGGGATGAAGGTCCTGTTAGTTTGATTAAAATTTCTCTACATAATGCGACTACTTCTGGTGAACAGATTCGTTCACCAGAAAGGGGGAGAGACTTATCCTCTTCAGGAGGACTTCATGTAGATTATAATAAATTGACCCCTGGTAACATTCTTGAGAGTTCTACAGGGGATAAGAGACGCAATTTGTGGGTTTCTTGGATGGCTCAGACGGCCAGACAATATACGGCTGAGAGCTGTGTAGCATGTGCTGCAGCTAGGCCAATTTTAACAACAGAACCAGCACCTTGGTTTCCTTTTGAGGATCTTACAGGATATAATTGCATTTTGGGACTGACAAAAGGCCGCTCGGTGGGGTGTGAATACTATCATGATCTTTTCCCTCCTATAAACAATGATACTGTACCGGGGCCATTTACTCCTGATAATCAAACTAAGCAATATGTGTGTTTTAATTTCACGGCGACGGGAACAGAAGTTACGTCTAGGGTAGGAGTAATTCCACCTGAGTGGTGTCAATGGGTGTTTCCTGTGAAAGATATAGCAACTTGGGCAAGAGCTGGTTTGTATTATTATTGTGGCGGATAACAGTTGTTTGTCCGGATCCCTTTTGGCTCTGTGGGTGTGTGTGCTATGGTAAGGTTGGTGGCACCACTGTTGTAAATGGGACCGGGTTTAAACCAGGAACACTTCTTACATAGGATTAAGCGTAGTTCTGATTTTGATTTGGCACGTAATTCTCCTACATACATAGATTCAATCGGCATGCCCAGGGGGGTTCCCGACAGATGTAAGTTGGCAGATCAGGATGCAGCAGGTTTTAAATCCATATTCCTTTGGATTACTCCTAATAAGAATGTTGATAGAATTAATTACATACATTACAATGTGTTACGTTTGTCTAATCTGACTAGAGATGCCGTTGAGGGTCTGGCTGAACAATTAGCTCCTACCTCTCTTATGGCTGTTCAGAATAGGATGACACTGGATATGCTTTTGGCGGAAAAAGAGGGTGTTTGTGCCATGTTTGGAGACATGTGTTGTATGTCCATTCCTAATAATACAGCACCGGAGGGGTTGGTGACTAAAGCTTTAGAAGGTTTGAGGACTCTGAGTAAAACAATGCATGAACATTTAGGAATAGACAATCCTTTGGATAAATGGCTGATGCAAGCTCTGGGGAAATGGAAGAACTTAATTTTTTATATGATGCTTTCTCTGTCAGTGTTTTTGGCAATTTTGGTTACGTGCGGCTGCTGCTGTGTCCCCTTTTTGAGAACTCTCGCTGTTCGATTTATTGTCACTATTATTGAAAAGGGCACAGTTTCCTCGTCTTCTCCCAATAATCAGATGTTACAGGTGGGGACAGAGCCTCCTCTAAAGGATGTAAGATTGGAGTTGGTTCAGTATCATGGGGTGATATAATAAGATTTTTCAGGTATTATCCTGTTTGATTTTTTGTGATACTGCCCTATTAGTTACTGCAGTATGGTTTGGTAGTACTTTTACATTTTTATGCTGATTATGAGTTACTCATTTACTTTTTTCTGATTTATTTCACTGTGTTGATTTTGATGTGTTTGACTTGCTAGGGTTAATTTCTGCATGCTTTGTGTCTGATGTTTTGCCCCAGTATGTTTACCAGATTCACAGGGGTGTTTTTTTCTGTGTCTCATATTCTTAGTTTTATGCTTCTATATTCAGTACCTGCATTTTTTGTGGACTCTCTTTTTGAGAGTCCAAAGGGGGAATTGTTATGGAAATATAATCATATATATATATAATGGTGTAGCTTAAAGTAATACAGATGTTAACTTTAACCCAGTAACCTAAATAAATGGATGTGTGTGAAACAAAGGGTGCATTCAAACGTCAGTGAAACATGTACCAGAAACAGGATGCACCAAGGCCATATGACAGTCTTGTGAGCAGATAACACTGTTAAAAATGCTTGCATGAGGTTGTATATTGTTTTAGTCAACTCCCAGGAACCAAGCTAGGAGATATATTACATTTAACGGTCAAAGGTTAGAAAAGAGATGTTTTCAGCAGACTTGATGTCTCAAGTTGGTCCAGCCCCCGCTTGGACTATGTAGGTTTAAAAAGGAAGGAGCAACGTGTAAGTTTTGAGACATGCTTCAGACACAGGCAGAGAACTTAAGGTATTCGATGCTGTGATAAACTTGTGTCTCCCACTTTGGAATTCCAAATTGTAATAAATATATGTGTAACTGTTGTTTTTGCCTCTGAATTCACTGCCTCTTCTCTTTGTGCCAAATCCTCGACCGGGTGAAACGAGATGGGCCGTTAGGTGAACGGGCCCCACATGTGTCTCGTTACTTTGCACCAATCCCTCAAACTGAGCAATCATGAAGCGACAGTGGAGAGAAAAACTGTCCTTTAAAGGGAAGGAAAAACCTCCAGCAGAACCAGAACCAGGTTCAGTGTGAACGGTCATCTGCCTCGACCCACTGGGGGTTGCAGAAGACAGAGCAGAGACACAGAAAGCACAGAAGCACACATTAATCCAGGAATCTGTTCTATGTAATATGGTAATAGGGGATGATCTGTCTTCCCTGGATGATGTCAGAGCACCAGACCAGGTGTACCTACTATGAAGAAAAAGATGACAGAGAACAAAAAGTTAAAAGCCAATATAACAACAAGCAATGCATATTGTAGAACAGTAGAACTCAGTAGAGTGAGAAAAATAGGCCCTGATGTCCTCCAGCAGCCTAAGCCTATAGCAGCACAACTATAGAGGTAGCTCAGGGTAACATGAGCCACTCTAACTATAAGCTTTGTCAAGAAAGAAAGTTTTAAGATTATTCTTAAAAGTAGACAGGGTGTCTGCCTCATGAACCAAAACTGGGAGTTGGTTCCACAGGAGAGGAGCCTGATAGCTAAAGGATCTGCCTCCCATTCTACTTTTAGAGACTCTAGGAACCACCAGCAGACCTGCAGTCTGAGAGCGAAGTGCTCTGTTAGGAACATACGGGGTAATCAGAGCTCTGATATATGATGGAGCTTGATTATTAAGGGCTTCATAAGTTAGAGGAGGAATGACGGGAAGTTAAAATTGGAGAAATATGATACCTCTTGTTGATTTTCATCAGAACTCTTGCTGCAGCCTTTTGGATCAGCTGAAGACTTTGAACTGCATTTTGTGGACTTCCTGATAGTAAAGAATTACAATAATCCAGCCTTGAATGACAGAATATTTCTAATTTTGGCAATATTCCAGAGGTGAAAAAAGGAAACTCTGGAAACCTGTTTAATATGGGATTTAAATGACATGTCTTGGTCAAAAATAACACCAAGAGTTTTTACTTTATTACCATAGGCCAAATTAATGCCATCCAGATTAAGTTTATTTTTTGAGGACTCTGGTCCTAAGATTACAACTTCTGTCTTGTCAGCTTTAGATGTCATCAAGACATGACTGCAGTCAAAGTAACTGATTGGTTTCATCAGGATTTATGGATAAATATAGCTGAGTGTCATCAGCATAACAGTGGAAATTAATCCCATGCTGTCTGATAATTTTGCTAATCGGAAGCATATATATAGTAAAGAGAATTGGTCCAAGGACTGAACCCTGTGGTACTCCACAAGTGACCCTAGAGTTTGAGGAAGATTTATTATTAACATGAACAAAGTGGAATCTGTCCGACATATGAGATTTAAACCTGCCCAATGCTTTCCCCTTAATCCCTACAGTATGCTCAAGTCTTTGTAGGAGAATATTGTGATCAACTGTGTCAATTGCAGCACTGAGATCTAACAGGACAAGTATAGACACAAGTCCATTATTTGAGGCCATGAGAATATCATTAGTGACCTTCACCAGAGCCATTTCAGTACTATGATAAGCTCTGAAGCCTGACTGAAACTCCTCAAGTAGGTCATTACTTTGTAAATGTTCACAAAGTTGATTAGCAACTACTTTCTCAAGAGTTTTAGATAAGAAAAGAAGATTAGGTATAGATCTGTAGTTTACTAACTCATCTTGATCAAGAGAAGGTTTCTTAAGTAAAGGTTTAATAACAGCTACTTTAAAAGCCTGTGGTACATATCCATTTACTAAGGATAGATTAATCATGTGTAAAATAGTGCCACTGATCAGAGGGAATATCTCTTTAAACAACTTGGTTGGGATTGGGTCTAACATACAGGTAGAAGGTTTAGATTAAGCTAAAATTTTAGATAGCTCAGAAAGCTCTACTGCTTCTAACTAGTTCAGACACTGCGCAGGTTCTAAAGATTCCTCCAACGCTGCCTCACTTACTGAGGACGAGGTAATCATGTTTGGGAGGATGCCAGTTATTTTATTTTTAATGGAAGCAATTTTAGTTATGAAGAAGCCCATAAAATCATTACTGCTAAGAGCTAAGGGAATGGATGGATCAACGGAGCTATGACTCTGTGTAAGTTTGGCAACTGGACTGAAGAGAAATCAAGGATTTTTTTTGTTCTCCTCAATTAATGATGAAAAACATGCTGCTCTAATTCTGCGAAGGGTCTTGTTATACAACAATAGACTGTCCCTCTAGATTATTATGTTATTATTATGTTCTAACGTTGGACCTGACATATAGTTACGTATCCATATCAAAGAGGAGTGCCTCACATTTCCAGTTCACACAAGGCCTGCCTGCAACAGTCCTGCTTCCAGAACTAAAAATCCAGCGGCAGGTAGGTTACCGTGGAAGGGATTATGTTCCAGTAGAGTCCATTGTGGTGGTGAGCTCCAACCTTTTTTGTACCCCTCGAAAACAATTATCACCAGCCTCCACTGGTTTTGTTTACTGCTGAAATTACAGAAAACCATCATCTTCCAAAAAGAATATCTGACGTAAAGACACAAGGAGAAGCTTGTTTCAATGCTTCAGAAACTTTATTAGGCAAAATAGAAGAAAGTACAGTTTACTCTGCAGAGTTAAGTTTTGCTAAAAGCCTTCTTTCTGTAACACTTGCCGTTTTCTCTTCGGCACATGACCTAAGAGACTTTCAACCTGTTTTTTTCTAGCTTGTCGCTTCACACACTTAGCATTACAGCAATAGGAGAAAGATCAAGAAAAGTAAGAATGGTTAGACGCTTCTTTCAGGATGTATATTCATGACTTCCGGTCTTTATTTCCTGACGCAGACGAATGGGTATCGATAACTGCATGGAAGGTCTGACCAGCATCTGCAAGCTGCATGTAAAGAAGAAAATGCATCAAGATTTCTGATGAAATCCCTCTGAGAAAGTCATTATTCAGAACGATGGTTGTGAGTTGGACATATTTAGCATGTGTAGCTTAAATACAGATAAACTACATCACCGGCCTATTTTCACTGAGTGTTCAATCAAAATACCTGAGTTGTTCATAGCAATACAGTTCTGACTGGTGGTGGTTCTCGGCATTCCTGGGCACCAGGAGTTATAGCTGAAGCGGGAGCCATCACTCCAAAACCAGATACGCTCCTACAAAGGAAAAATTACAAGAAGAAGAATAAATCTTTATTGCGCTTAGCAATAGTACATTTCAACAGAATTGGTCTTTGTATTTAACCCATCGCTTAAGCAGCAGTGTGCTGCTACACTGAGTGGCACCAGTGGGAGCTCGTGGACCCATGGTGGCACCCTGTGGGGATTGAACAGATTTCTTGCAGCCTTCTTAGAATGCAAGAATGCTGCTCTGGCCACTAGGCCACAAAATTAGGGGTTTGGCCAACATTAAAAGCTGATCTGATTACAATGCTTAAATGCAGTTATCTATAAAACCAACATCAGTTTGCATAATTTTGGGTATAAAAAAGGAGCCTCAATACTGTTTTTCATACTTGTTAGTAGAAGTTGTTGTTATCCAGAAATCAAAATAGTTTTCAGAATCTATAGCATTTGGGTGTTTGCAAATATTTAATCCTGTAGGAATGATTTCAGGTTTATAAAACTACTTTTAAATGGCCTCTAAGAAATATTTCTGTAGTCAGAATTATAAATTTTATTGGTGGCTGTAAAATTGTTCACAATATGACAGGGTACCTGTTCACCGTCGGAGCCTCCGATCCAGGTCAGCGGATAGTTGCGAGTCCTACCGTAGATAAAGTTTCTGAGCCATTCATGTTCAACAGAACTGTGGACAGACGCAAGGTTTCCACCCAGGCTCACACAGTAGTTCTAAAACCAGTAAGAGAAAAACATAAAAACAGTGATGATATATGTATAAGTATATATATATGATATATATATATGTATAAGTTTGTGTTTATTTATGATGAACTGTTTAATAACGAACTGTGCATGAAGATCTTGGGTGAAACTACCCATATTTACACACATGAACCTTCCAAATACACTTTGAAGCCCGTCTTTCATTTTACAGTTTGGTAATTAATGGTTAATAATCAAACATCCTGTTATTATTATTTATTTTTAGCATAGGTTTAGATGTGTCTCATTATTTCTGGCATTCAAATATTTGTTTGCTGTTGTAATATTTATCTGAACTTTTCTTCTTTGCTGTGTCTGCCAATTTATTGAATGGCAACAAATGATGGTGTTTTCAACCTCATTTTGATATTTTCTATCTCTTTTCAGCTTTCATCCAAACATTTCTTGTTTTATTTGCTGCTATGACTACATCAGAATATTTCATAGCAGCTATTTCAGTCCTCAGAAGTGTCAGGTTTGCTGTGTGAGAGAGAAGTCATTACCTCAGCCTGGGCCCAGTAGTAGCTGGCAGAAACATAGAGGAAACAGCGAGACCTGTAAAGCGTCCAACCACCGGGACAAGAAGTCGCTCTCTTAGCCACGCTCTTTCCTGGAGAAGATACAGAGAGGAGCATATGAAACATCAAAAGTGTAATGTCTGTTTTGGGTGTGGAGATAATTAAGAAGTGAAAGGCGAACTAACCTGATGCATCTGTATCATTTCCAGCTTCTCCTAAAAGTGGGGCTGCATTTGATGTTATTAGAATCTGAGATTTAACATGTCCATATACTTATACTTTTTGACTAAAACACATCTGGTTTCAACTCACCTTCTGGAGCAGATATCTCATCCACAGTTTCTAAAAGGGAAAGGAAAGATCACAAAATTTCATTCGCGGCCTGACAGAATCCTGTCATGACAAAAATGTATCTAGTTTAAAACTATCTGAAAAACTCCTTTTGATGCGGCGAAGCTACTTTTTCTGAAAACAGGCCAAAGTACCAGTGCAGTTACTTTGCTCGTGTCTCTCACAAACCTGATCCCACAAAAGACACAAGATACAAGGACCCCTTGATCTCAATATTTGATATAATAATATATCTACTATATCTAGTCCTGATGATGTTCTGTGTTAAAAATATTTACATGTTTGTCTGAACTTTCTGCATATGATGTAGATTTAAATAAATGAAAAAAATCTCTAGTTGATTGCCACAAAAATTTATGTTACACTAATAATATCTAAAAAAAAAAAAAAAAGATACCTCTAACTGGCTTTACACATTCTTAACAGTTGGTTTATCGTTACTGCAAAGACCCCTTGTGCATACCTCTGGTATACAATTAGTTTGTCTCTATTTTATTACATGTTACAAAACTAAACTCACGTTCTGGAACAGGTTCCTGAGTTCCGGATACATCCTGGGCGTCTGCAGGAGATGTAGGTTATCACAATGGCATTGTTTGCATAATTTGTAACATTTAAAGCAGGTGTACAGCATGCTTAAAAATTCCTGCTTTTACAAGGAAATCTACATTTACAGGAACAACGTACCTGCAGTGCTGCTCAGAGCCAGCAAAGCACAAAGAAGGATCGGTAGGGTCAGCATCTTCATGGTGGAGATGATGTAGATCAAAGACAATGAAAACCTTAAGAAACAAAAACAAGAAACAACCTGGTAAGAATAAAGAATATAACGAGTCTTTACCAACTCAAGGATTACCTTCTTTCCTTTACCTCAGCGCCTGACTCTGGAGATGCTGAACAAGTCAAAGAGCTGCTCTTATATACAGTTTTCATCAGCTGGCAAACCAGGAAATGTGAAACAGGCATGTCCGTAGAACACACATGCAGAAAAAACAAATGTATACGATGACCATATCAATACACCGCGGCATATTAGATTTCACATTTGTTGTGTTTGTATCTTATGACATTAACGTGGGTGTTGCCTTAGTTCAGTAATATGTGTTCATTCAGCTTCTGTCTTCCTCATCAGGTAACAAAGCAGCCAAATTAGTCTTTACAACAAACATATACCTATCCTTTAAACTAAAATATAATGCATCCGTAACTAAATAGTCAACGTTTCCTAAGAACTGATGACACAAAATAAGACATTCTTGCCAACTTTTGTTAACCATACTTCAAATTATGCTGTAAATATCCACATTTTGAGGTTAGATGGACAGCAGAACGATTCCACGCAGAGGGCTGTTTAAAAGTAACTTTTTCTGTCGGGTTACTGTCTGTCTTACCACTAAATCAGACGTAAAAAAAGAACATAACTGGTTTGTATGTTTTGTTCTTTTAAATTCTAATGTCTGATTCTACACTCCTAATTGTAATTAGCCTGAACTCAACTCTGAGGATACAAGGTTGCAAATCCGTCTTTTAAGTTAAAGCTGGAAGCAATTTGTGGTTAATGTCATTTCCAGATCCAAGTCTTATACAGTAGTAAAACCAAACAGAACACGCTACAGTCTGGCTTCGAACAAACAATGAGTGCGTGGAAAAGTACCTCTATGGATGTGATGCTGTGGACTGCTTGTCTGGCAATGACCTTTGGAACATCGTTAAAGGGCATCGCCTCACTAGACGTATAAACTTTCATTTTAGGATCAGAGCAAAGGACACTTTAAAAACTGTATTTTGTAGGATTATAAAAGGTAATGATTTGAAGCACTGATAATAATAAAGGTAAAGGTTTAAAAGATTTATTACTTAATTAGTTAATTTGTTCTTTGTGGATCAAGAGTTGACTAGTACTGCTAGTAAAATGTACGTCAATATTATCTCCACATCTTATGGTGGCTATAGTGCATGTTGTGAAAGCTTTCCCCCCATTACCCACTGCTGCTTTTTGTGTCCTTTTATTGTCTTAAAAATGTTGTTGTGCCCTGAAGCCACTCAAGATATAGAAAACACACAAAGACCAACTTGTTTCGATGCTTCAGAAATTTAATTTTGAAATAGAAAACAGGGTAAGGTTTAGTTGAGCTAAAAGCATTCTTTCCAGACTACATCCTGTTTGCTCTTTGCCATGTGACCAAAGAGACAATCCACCTCCTGAATCTTGTCGCTTCACTCATTTCTCAGCGTTACAGCAGCGGGAGAGAAGAAAAGAAAAGTAGAATTGATTAGACGTCTTGGTTGGGATGTTCCTTCAGCTCTGGTCTTAACCCCGTACACAGACAAACGGGTATCGGTATGTGCATGGTAAGTCAATCCCACATTTGCAAGCTGCAGGTACAAAAAACAAAAACAAAGCAGGATGTATTAGTGATTTTCACCATGAAGGTGTCTGAATACAGATAGAGATTACAAGGTTCTAGACAAGACATGTTTTTTTTAGCCGAACAGACATAAATTGTACATCATAAATGTTTCTCAGTTCATGATTACAGTATTTTTTGGATGATAAGTCCCTTCAGAATTTAAGAAGCATCAGTTAAAAAAATGTGTCATAACGCGGGGAAAAAAAAAATTTATATGTTGCACCGGAATATGCTCATTTATTTAGACATGTATTTCAACCATTCCAAGACTGAAAAATGACAGAGCTGAATCCACAGCTGGATGAATAACATGGAACATACCTGGAAGGATGAATGGGGTAAATTAATAACTCCAACTAGCAACGTTTTATCTAGCGCATATGAGCGTGACAGAATTTGTCAAAATTACGCCTAAATTAGACTGTGAGCATAGTGGTGCTACATGCTAAGCTAACAGATGTTAGTTTAGCATGACACAGATGTTGTCTATAGGTTAATATTTCAACTAAGTTTTAAGAGGATAAAGTGCAGGATAACTTTCACAGGCCTAGTGAGCCCTCTTGTGGCTATAGACAGTAATGTTTACTCCTTGGTTCATACTGGTCAGGATTAATTACTATTTAATTTTGATATATAAGTTGCACCTGAATATAAGTCGCAGGATCAACCAAACTATGAAAAAAGTCTGACTTAAAGTCTGAAAAATATGGTAAATGTCTTGATGGTGTTTGACTGTGTTTTCTGTGTTAGATTACCTGAATAGTTCATCGCGAGGCAGTTATAACCGCTGTTGCTTATAGGTCTTGATGAGCACCAGTTTCTGAAGAGGAAGCGAGAGCCATCACTCCAGAACCAGTTACGCTCCTGGAAAGTAGGAGGAGAAAGCAGAATAAAGAGTGAACGTATGAAATCAGCAAACACTCAGTTCCTTCAATCTTCATCAATAACAGCAATATTTATTGTTTCAAATATCAGCTTTTTCTCATCCATTTCTTGACTAATGACATTTTGGTAAACTTTGTTAAAAAAAAAAAAAGGAAAAACAGAAATATTTCCTAGGTCCCACACAAGTTTTGCAGAAGAATAACTGTAATTGTTCCTCAGACATACCTGCTCTGCGTCTGAACCGCCGATCCAAGTCATTTTATATGAACGAGCCCTGCTGTAAATGTAGCTTCTAAGCCAGTTGTATTCAGAGGAGCTCCGTACAGATGCAAGGTTTCCACCCCGTGCCACACAGTAGTGCTAGAGAGGCAGTGAAAAACAAAGAAAGGTAGGACACTTAGAAACTAGATTGACTGAGAGAAAAGAAGAAAATTTAGCCATGCTGCTCATCCTTTTATATTGATATCTAAATGCTTGAAAATAAATACCCTGAGCATCAAGATGAAATGCACAAATTTCACTGACATATCAAACTGGATCATGTTGAATACTGTTCTGGACATCTATAACTAAGCTCCTGCTTTCTGAGAAGGCTGCTGCAATTAATTGACCTGAAATCTGGTGAGTCAGAACTTAGAGTCTGTGTCTCTCTGTTATTTGCAAGTAAAGAATCATTGGGAGTATTTATTAACACAAAGACTGTCAACTTTAAATGAGATTTTCTTGTCTCTGTACTTTGTGTGTTACTCTTTGCATATGTATTACATTTTAGTGATTATAAACATACATTTACTTAATACTAAAACAAAACGAACAAAATGTTAGGAGCAGCAAAAAGATCTAGAGGCCTACCAGCTGCCTTGCCAAATTCTCTAAAATACAAAATTTTTGCAGACTGCATCTCCTCCAATGTAAGGCAACACATTCAACCTCCCTTATTGTAGAATCCCTATGGATTTCAGGTTTATGTTTAAATGTTGCTGTTTGCAATTGTTTCCTGTACAGTGTTTAAAATGGCCAAACTTGTTATATATGAACCGATAGCATTAAATAGTTTGCCGTGTGATTGCAGGTGTTACCTCAGCTTGAGCCCAGGTGTAACTGGCTCCAACATAGTAGAAACAGCGAGATCCATATCTTGTCCAGCCACCGGGGCAAGATGTCGCTCTCTTGGCCACGTGACTTTTTTCTGAAGGAAATGCAGATAAGGATGTGATCCGTTAAAATCTCCACATTTGTTTAAAAGAAAATGTGCCATCTTTTCTTTGGTAAAGATCATTCTTGAAAAATAACATCCAGATATACATATTATCTACCTGATTTGTCAGCATCACTTTCAGTTTCTTCTTCTTCTTCTGAAAGATTTACAGATTTCAAGGTTGTTAATATTTTTAACATTACTTTGTTATTGAATAGTTACTGTAACTATAATGAAGTGGATTTAATTACAACCAACCCTTTGGAGCTGATTTCTCCTCCTCAGATTCATCTTCTACAGCTAGAAAGAACATAAACATTATTTCACGATTTGATCTAGTGTATATTTTGAAAATAATGAGGGATTACCAGATTTTCTAAACCCTCTTTAAGACGAACATTTCATTTTGACTTACCTTCTGGAGCGGTTTCCTCATCCTTGGATTCTAGAAAAGATAAATTAAGTCAAAAAAAATCAGAAATTACTTCTAGTATAACAAAGTGCAAGTCACCTCATAAGTCTATAAAAGTGTGACTTAATATATATATATATATATATATATATATATATATATATATATATATATATATATATATATATATATATATGTATATATATATATATATATATATATTAGGGCTGGGCAAGTTAACGCGTTAATTTCGCGTTAATTCATTAGACTATTAACGGCGATATTTATTTTATCGCGCATTAACGCATGTTGCTCACATGCTTTCAGTCAGTGTCAGTCAGCAGGCGCGCTGACTGCAGCGCGCTGTCACGGCAGCACTCTCCCCCTCCCCTCTCGTACATGGCTCAGCGGCGCCAGCCAATCAGCACGCAGGCTCAGCCTGGCCCGCCCACTGAGCTCTCACACAAACTTAATACACAAACAGCTGAGAGAGACCGCAGCAGCGAAAAAACAGGGGAAGTAGCACCGTTTGGCTTTATTTTAATACCGTAAATGAAATCAAGCTGTATGTTTTGTAAAAAGCCGGTTCATTTCAGTGGAAACACAACAAATTTATCTAAGCACGTGAAAAAACATGAAAACGTCGAGCCCCAGAAACGGAGAGAGGAGACGAAACTTCTGTTTCCCGACAGACCCACAGACTGATGTCTCTGACTGAGGCGTTTCAGTCCTCCAGGGAACATCCAGGTAGATCAGTGGATGGATGGATGGATGGATGGATGGATGGATGGATGGATGGATGGATGGATGGATGTTACTGGAGCCCACGCATAACATGTAATTAAGACCTTGAAAGAACCCAGTACATATATTAAAAAGTGTTATTTAAGATAAGATAACATTAGCTAATCCTTTTTTTATCCCACGACGGGGAAATTTATAGGACAGGCAGGTGCACACAACACAGACAAAATTACATAAGGATTGAAATATATAAGAGGTGGATTAGCAAAAAAACACTGAACATAACATTATTGTTATTATTATTATTATTATTATTATTATTATTATTATTATTATTTAATTGTAATAATAAAATAAAAACCACAAAACCCAAAAGGTCAACAGTTTAATGATACATCAAGCTTAGGGACTGGCTAATATACAGCAGGTCAAAAAAGGCCATATTTTGGCTGCAGTGCTGCTGTTCTCTTATGAAGAAAAGATCAACTAGTGCACTAAATTCAATAGATGGGTTGAAAATATCCAGTATAAAATAAGTGCTACAAATGTTACAACACTTTTGTTCATATGGCAGCAGAACAAGTGCTCTTTACACTACTTTTGAATTCATTCTTGGAGTTTGTAAATACAATGCGATTAATCGCGATTAATCGCGATTAATCAGTGCGATTAATCGCGATTAAATATTTTAATCGTTGCCCAGCCCTAATATATATATATATATAAGCAATAAAAGTATGTCTTTTCTATTTATTATTATAGGCCCACCTTCAGCAGCCTCCTCAGCATCCTTGGTTACAGTTCCCTTTGTGGTATCTGTGGAGGTTAAACGTTAAATGCATGGTTTATGCAGGTGTACTTTAAGAACCCAACTCTTCTGTGTGATCAAAGCAGACTGTCCTTGTTTCAAACAAGGGATGTTTCAAACTAATCTCCACTCTTGCATAGGGCTTTCAATAGATTGATTAGATAGATAGAAGATTGATTAGATAGATAGAAGATTGATTAATCAGACCTGACCACAGTGTTGGCCCCTGTGTTTTGGCTGTGAAATGACTGGCATGAAATAACGAAGTACCACATCGTCTAGCATATTGAACTACCTTCTTGCCTTCTTGTGCTGCAGAACCACTAATTTTTCAAACATACATCATTAGTTTGAATAGACTTAATGTATGATGGTGTGTAGTAGAGACAATATACCGTTGTGGGTCTGAGCTGTAAGAAATGCAAGTATTGGACTAACAATTATTAGTGGCAAATAACCTTTTAAATCATACTGGGGGAGTTTTTTTAACTAGGAGATCGCTCGATTGGACGTTTTCATCCGCGGTTTATGATATTCAGGATCTCCATACTTCACATGTACAGACAAACTTACCCGCAGCCAAGCTCAGAGCCAGCAGGGCACAAAGAAGGAACGACAGAGTCAGCAGCTTCATGGTGGAGAAGATGCAGGTCAAATATTCACCTTAAAACAAAGATGATGAAGAAATCAATCAAACAATCAACCAAAAATTTCAAGTGTAATAAAAAAAATATTAAAGCTGTTTTTCCAAACCGCAGAGCAGATGTACCTTATTTCCTTTGGTTGAGATTCAGACTGTAGCCTTGGCTTTCCTGTCTGGAAGTGATGAACAAGTCCAAGACCTGATCTTAAATACGATTTCTGCCCGGTTCCAGAACAGGAACTGGGTCCATGCATGTCGACATTTTTCAAACACACATGACAAAACAAACATATAAAATAACTCATGTTCATTCTAGCTGGGGTATTGAGTTTCACCTGTCATGCCTGTATCTTTGTTTGGAAAGAAGGCAACAAGAACATCTATCCCTTCAGCCAAAACAGCTGTCTCAGGTTTTCACTTGTTAGTTTAAAACTAAGTTTCCACCTTACTTAACACTGTGCAATCTGAAGCTGCTAAAAACAAAACACACAAATGAATTCTCAGTTTACCCAGCATCAGTTTTATAGCGTAGTTGCACATCTACGCTGTTATAAATGTTCACAAGGCCAGGTTTAACACAGGAATATGGTCACTCTTTTCAGCAAGGGACCTTCAATTTAACAACCATCAGACCCCAGAAAATAGAAAGCAAAATGTCAGTCACCAAGCATTACTGTAGCAAACCATCAGGTGCATCAGGTGTAATGAAGCAGAGACAAAACTAAAGCATATGTGGAACTAGCTCTAGAGGAACAAAGCTGGACCCCACAGTGTTGCTGTGAAGGAAAATACCAGTGAACCAACCAATGTATTCTAATATAGTGTTTTAAAAAAAATAAACATAAAATCATACATTTAGAAAATGTAACAAAAAATTAAACAATGGAAAATAATCACAAAATAAGTGCAATTTTAGATTAGACATCAGAGCCCCACATACATTTGTAACAGTCATAGAAAAGACACATTGGTAAATTAAACGGAAATTGGTAAAGGACACAAAAAACTCTATAAAACCATATTTTTATATTTTTATGTTTACTAACGTTTGCAATGAGATGCAAGAGCAACAAATGTAGAAGAACAAAAAATGACTTTCTTCAACATGGTTCTACAATACATCTATGTAAACTACATTAACCTGCTACATTAAAAGGATTAAAAAAAGCTCACAAGTCAGAAAAAAAGAGGAAAATTCTTAAAAAGTTATAAGACCGACTGATCAAAGAGGGCAACTGGGGATAAATAATCATGATATTTCAGCAAACCTAAAGGACAGGGGACCGCTATAAGGGATCCATACGTCCATTTACAACTATCAATGCAGGCTTACCAGAGAGAATTCTTGCATTTAAAAACACACATCGGCTCGCTGCACAATGGAAACTCTACACTGTTTGCTCGCCTATCGCATTTGCCAGATGCATTACACCAAACTAAAAACATCTCCACCCAGACTGTTGGGTTCCAAAGTTTATCTTATTTAACACTGTATGTCATTCATTAGGACATAAATTGCCACATTTAGAAATTTAAGGCCAATTTTTGAAGTGAAGATACAGGAAAATCTGATATAACATTTTTTTTTATAAATGGGTCCAAGAATTTAGTCACATAAATCTAAATTCTTCAGCCCTGGGCTACAGCTTGTTTATTCTGACACTTGGTGCCTTCATCCACATGAGGGTCTGCTAATATAGTGAAATGTAACTGAATTTGTGTAATATCAATAAAAACAATTGTGAATATTTTCTCTCAGTATGGTGCTGGAAATGCATTGTTGTTAATTCTAGCAGTTGTCTAAACCTGACCACAAGGTCTGCACTGATTAAGACTCAGCAATTAATGTTGGCATACATTAGTGAAAATGTTGCTAGCTAAATGCTCATCCATGTACCAAAGTATATTTTTTTAACCTTAGCCAGAAACAGCATATATATCATTTTTGGTAGACTGCAAAAAAGCTCAAACGGTTATGTGGTCAAACCCAATTAGCATACAGCCTTGGTTCTAGTGTTTTTGCCTTTGAGAGAGATCTAAATTATGTTAAATCTTAATAAACATTAATAATGAACGTTAAATGCAACATGATAAACAAAGAATAAAATAAATCCAGTCGATGCCTCCTCCTTTTAAGTGTCCACCTGCCTATTTCCTAGAATAAGTGTGCCGAAAAACATCAACTTTTCATCTTTATAAAACAAACCATACGGATGTTGGAGAGTGGAGATTTATATTTTTGCAATAGAATATTACAGGTCAGATTTTTATCCACTCAGTTGTTGAATAAATTGAAAAGAATTCAACTATTTGCTCCGTCTTCTCTGAAAGTGATGCAATAATGAGATGGTGGCAACATTATCAGTCAAGCATGAAACTCAGAATGTTTGTTCAGTGTCAACAACCCTATTAAAACTAGTAATGTTAGCCATTGCTTGAAGCACAGGTATTATTCACTTTTGTATCTGATTAGTGACACCCGAATCTTTGCATAAATGCCACATTATTTACATGGGAAACATTTACTGTAAACTTTTTAATGAGATGATCAAACTGTTTCTACTGTATAAAATATGTTCTGAAGATAATTTTGCATCCACACAAATTTTGAAAAAAAAAAAAAACTGTAAAAACAAATGTCATAGCTTCTAAAATGTAAACAGTTTTATATTTGCTCTCAGGTCAGCATTAATCCACAAGTGTATTTCCATGAAATTAACCCCATTTATTTGTAGCATTCTGCACATTGGTCAGTTTTACATTTCACTTTCATGATGTTTTGAAATTTGGAGCTTTTCTTTGCTTTTCCAGTTTATTTCCATACTGTTGTTTTCTTGTATTTTCTATCAGTTTATTCTTGTTATTCGGCTTTCTCCTTTAATCTGCTTGTCATCCCTCTTTCCTCTTACCCGTTTCCCCCATTATTGAAGCTCCTGTTGGTCTTGGTTTCTTTGCTGCATTGTTATTCTGTTTCTAGTCATGCCTCGTCTTCCCAACATTTCTCCCCTTGATACGTGTCTCACTGCCACCTGTACACGATTGGATGGATACTTGCTAATTTAAACAACTTATCTTGAATACTTGCAGATGTCCACCTCAAAGTTGCTGAAGTAAAGGTGCTGCTCAGTTTTAATTCTACTGGAATTCAACTTAAAGAAGTTGGTTTGGCTCTTTAAAAGGTCAATGAGGAAGTTCCTTTGTAAGTATTAAACCACAATGAAATTAAAATCCTCCAAATTCTCTTGGAAAAAGGAGAAAAACTCATGGAAAATTAACCAATCTTCAACATATATGTTTTTTTTTTATTTCACTCTATATGTGGGTTAAACATCATCATGACTTAGGTGTCGATTAATCTTTGTACTTTGTGACTTTTTGCAAGGTGTGTGTCGATTCAAACCATGAAACTGAATCAGGGAGTTGTCAGAGAGGACTTTGTTCTGCAAACTTCCTTCACTGTATCCTTTTCATGAAAAGTAAATATAAACTTCAGGGTAATTCTGAAAGATTTCTTACTAAATAACTTACAGCATGTTTATTTAAAACTGCAATTATGTATTATCTGGACAATAACACCCAGGCTGAGCAATGAGTGGTTCAAAAATAAACCCAGACTACTTTTCTATCTTTGTTTCTTGACAGAGATGATAGCTGAAATCTGATCCAAGCCACCATACCACACTCTGAAGATTACACCCTGCCATGAATTCATGAAGTTGAAGCCAAAATGGAAAATAATTTACCTCAAATTCTCAATTTTATGTAATAGTTTGTTTGAGGATCTAGTCCTCAAACAAAGCAGAGACGAGTACAGAGAAGGACAGCGAATAAAGAATTTTCATAAGAGTACTCAGAAACAGACTGGTGACAAGAAACAGAGGATTTAACTTCGAACTGAGGAACGTTTAAGCAAGAAAATGACTTCAAGGAAGCCTAAACAGGTGGGGAAAGGAACAGATGAGGAACAGCTGTGGAAGAATAAATAAACTAATTCACAGTGGGAAAGTTCTGAGTTAAACTAGGCAGACAGAGAATAAGAGAACATAGAGAACAGAGGTGCTAAATGTGAATATAAATTAGACTAAAACATAAAAAAATAAACTCAAATTCTATAGACTGAACCAAATATGTGAATCGTCTGAATTACAGGGAATTCATTTTTTGAAGGACTTTCCACTCTCTTAGATGAAGTTATGCCCAAATATGACTGTTACTTTGTTCTGTTCAGATATTCAGTACTTAAGTTATAAAACCACCCAGTAGCAGGTGAAGCCCAGAACAAGCAAACACATTTTTATTTCCACCGATGAACTAATTTAAAAAAGATTCTCTCCAACATTTCCTGCTCAGTGTAACCATTAAATTTGACACATGACACACAATTGGTTAAAGAATAAAACGTGGAGGCTGTTGTTAAACATTCATTAGCTTTCAGCTAATATATGCTTGTTCTTTTTTATGACCCACAGTGCATTTTACTTACAGTTACTCAAAAAATCAAATGTACAGAGACATCAGAGCCACTTTAGTCATTGCCATATGGCAGATTATGTTTTATCACCATAATATCTTGAAAATGTTAGTTACATAAAATAAGAAGGTGATTAGCTGCACCTAGTCAATTAGCTAAGATTAATTTACACCTAATTATTGTTTATAAGAATTTTGACAATTTGTGATATTTTCTTTCCACATTTCAACTGCTTTTTTGGGTTGCATTTGATAAAAAAAAAGTAGAGCATCATTGCAGAGAGTAACATGACAAAATGGGAAAATGTTTAGCAGTGTATCATGCAAGCCCCCCTGTTCTCTAGTTTAGACCAGCTCTCTGGGATTTTTGTCATCTATATTATTTAAAGTATCACTCTTTTTTTCCCCCAGTGTCCTGTCTAGCAATGTGGCAATAGGAATTGATGTCTCAATGCCAGATAGAGCTCGACAGATTTTGCTTTTACAAGTGGAGCAAACAGCTTTCGCCATAGTGCTCTACTTGATTTATGCTTGTAAATAGCTTTATTGTGATTCCTGCAGGGAGAATTTCAAATTATATGGACATTACAATGGGAGAGTAAAGGAAGAACAAGTAGTTAGAGAGAAAGAAAAAAAAGGTAGAGGTGAAAGAAAGAAGAGATAAATGGGAGACAATGATAAAACCTTCTCCGTCTGCTCCATCACCTGGAAAGAGAGATGCAAAAAGAACAGCACAACCAACAGACATAAAGCAACAGATACAATCGAATAACACCTAGATGCCATTGCTAAATCATATATATTATTATATAAGCTGACATGTGTAATGTGATACCTGAAAAAAGAAAGTGAAAGAACATAAATAAATAAATAAATTATAAGATTACTGTATATAAGTGAACATTTAATACCTGGGACCCAGCACCTGTGGGAGTTTGTGAGAGTGCACTAGTTTATGTGAAAATTATCCAGAAGGAAATAGCTTGATAGTGATTGTGGAAAACCAAAGGCCCGCCTTCCCCGAGCACAGAGGCAGGAGTCAGGGGACCCATAATCCCGGACTCCCAAAGGGGTCCCTAAAGCAGGGCGCCCAGGAGGGGCCGACACAGGATATCTGCAACCCCCCCCCAAAGGAAAGAGGAGAGACGACCCCGAGGAAATCCCCCAGCCACCGCAATGCTGACGCCCCCAAGAGCCGCGGGGACGAGCCCGTGGGCTCCGCTGGCAGCTAGCCCCATTAAAGTGGTACCGGCCATGGGCCCTGGGGGGCCAGAGGCCCCAGGGGCGCCCCGCCCCCACGACGGGGGGCCAGGCCCCGCGAAGCAGCCGCCGGGAGTGGGCCGGCGCACGCCCGGGAGCCCGCCCCAAACCCGAAGCCCACCAATGCGGCAGAGGGCCAAGGCGCCTGCCAACGCAGCAGAGGAGGGCAGGATGTGGGGGGATGGGCTCCGCACCTAGCGGAGACATGAGATGTTCTTGGGAGAGGGAGCGGACCACACCCATACCTGAAAAAAAAAAAATCCCTACCTTGTGCCCCACTCACCACACACAGATTTAAAAAAAAAGAAAAAAGACGCTGTACACACATTCCCACATAACACTTGCATCCAACACTGACCAGAGGGGGGGGGGGGGGGGGGGTCACCTCAAATCGACTATACGACTGCTTGACCCCCGGCCCCGCCCCCGGTCCAGACGCCCCCCGGACCGGGCCCCCCAAAGAGGGCGGGCCAACACGACCCGTACGAGCCACCCAGCCAGAGCCCCCCTTGCCCCCTAAATACCTAATAAACCCCCTCCCTCCCCCACCTTACCCTAACCACCCCTGCCCCCCGCCCCTCCTGGGGGGAGCAGAGGCGTCAACCCCAGACCTGGCAAGCCGCTGACTACCCATTGCAGCCCCCCGCCAAGACCCCGTACACAGTGGCCCGCACCTCCTCCAGGCCCCAGACTCCTTGCCGCCATCGGAGAACGGGGGTGTGCAGAAGACCCCGATCCTCCCTACGCCCGCTCAGATGTTGTGTTGTTGCAAGTATCACTCTAAAAGCCTAAATCTTGTTCCCTGTCGTATAGCGAGTTGTAAGATCTTTGCTTGACAAAAACTTACACAAATTGAATTTTCATATCAGTTTTATTTTGAATTAGAAACAGGATTAAATCTTATATCAAAAGTATGAAAGAAAAAAAACAAGACTTCTGGTTATTTGTGAAGCTGATGTCACAGAACCTACATAATAATTGTGCATCCTTGAGAAACCCAGAGTCATCAGTAGTTCCTGGCACAGATAAATGGTTTCTGATTGTCACAGAACTCATCATCCCAGCATCTGGACCCTGCAGGTATAAACACCTCAAGTCAGAGAAACATCTGAAGCCTAAATGTAGAAACATTGAAAAACTGTACAGCTGATTTAGCAGTAATAGTTATGTAAATGTTCATTTACATAACTGATCCTTGTCTCCTTGTCATTGAAAAAGTCCACATGTGGGAGAGAGTTTCACTTACCACTGTAGTTCATCTGCAAACAGTGCTGATTAAGGGCAAAGTTATTTGGCTCTCCTCGACACCAGTTTCTGTAACGAAATTGGGTACCGTCCACCCAGTACCATCCACGTTCCTGCAGGACAGGGTTAAAAAATGTGTTTGCTTTCATTTTTCGAAAAGCCTTACAAACAATGTGCACACATGAACGCACCCTGTGTAAATCTGAGCCTCCGATCCATACTTGACGACGCCCCTGACCCGCAGCCGATATCAACCTCAGGAGCTGATAATTCACCTCAAAGTCATGAACCGATGCAAGGTGGGCTTGTATGGACCTGCAGCTACTCTGCAGAGGAGAAAAACAGAGCTCTTATGCCAGTGTGGTAATAAAGCAGTTTGTGGGAAAATAAAGTTCATTATGGATCACCTGGGCTCTATACCAAGAGGATAGAATTGGAAAGACGTGGTAGCAGCGACCCTTGAGCGGGGTCCATCCAGGAGAACAGGATCCTGAACGTAGTACTGTGCCATTTAGAGCTAATAAGAAACACATACAGACTCTCAAATGAATGACTTAATATTACTAAACTAATTTATTTCGAATACATCCATCTATCTACTAACACGCCTATCCCTTGTGGTGTCGTGATGTGTGCTGGTGCCTATCTCCGGCTGTCAGTGGGTGAGAGGCCAGTATATATATACTGGCCTCTCATATATATATATATATATATATATATATATATATATATATATATATATATATATATATATATATATATATATATATGTGTGCGTGTGTGTGCATAGGTCTCCACCATTGCAACATATGTGCTTATCAGAGATTAGATTTGTCATGATTGCGGCACTGTTGCCTGGTCTAATCTCTCATGTCACACACCTTGTTAGCTCCGCCCATTCCTCATCACTTCAGATTTGTTCCACCTGCTCTCACTAGTATATAACCAGCTCTTAGACCACACAACAGTGCCAGTTTATTTCGAGCCATTGGTGAGACTTATTCCAGCGTTATTGTGTTCTGACTCCTGATCCTGACCTGTTTGCCTTTCGACCTCTGAGCCTGCCTGTTGCCTTCTGATCCTGTTTTGCCTGATCTGATTCCTGACTTCTGCCTGACCTCTGCTGTTTGTGTACTGACCGGAACCGTCCTTTGACTACCGAGCCTGCCTGCCCTCGTTCAGTCTGTCTGCTGATCGTGTACAAAACCTGGAACTGTGTCCCGACCTCGTCCTGGATCTCCCTCTGGCACTTCATCTGACATCTGACCACCCGGCTCTGACCTTGGATCTCGTCCCCGACATCCGCTTCTGGTTCGTCCTCCTGATCATTCTGCTTACGTCTGTCTTCACGGTTCAGACCTCCTGCCCGTCCTCCAACCTCCGCGTCCGTTAGTGACCTACACATTTCTGTCTGAGCAACCTAGGCTAAACGTGGTCACTAACCTGTTGTCTCCTCCTGCAGAAGTTCCCGCTGTAGACGCGGACTCCACCCAAGCTGTTTCTGAGATCAATAAACTGTTTAAACGACTATGTTTGTCTGCCTTGAATTCTGGGTCCACCTGTTCTTAGCCTAACAAGATTATCCTGGTGTACCAGCTCCACTTTATATAGACCCCAAATGAATGATTGTGAAAAGGGAAGCTATGTCTCCTGTAAAGCTTCAGTAGGTAACTTTTGTAAAAATGTACATTTTACATAGTTGTTATACAACCATGCTAGATGACATATCACAAAGAACAGTGGCTGAATTTTTCTCAAAGCATTATGTATTGCTTCAGTATGTCTTGGTTGTCTTGACATTTCATTGTGCCCTGGTACAGTTTTAAGGTTTCCAGTAGTGCATGTAATTTTTGTTTTCTTTACTTCTTTGCAACTTCTGCTGTATAATAAACATTGCAATTCCCCTAAAATCACTATCAAAGTTCCTTCCATGAACTTTACATGCTAATGATTAAGTATGATTGGTCTCTTTAAATAAGCTAGGTAGCTGATCAAAAGGTACAGTTTCTCTGAAACAAATTAATGGTTAAATGGTAAATGGATATATAGCGCTTTTCCACTCATGCTGACCACCCAAATCGCTGTACACTATAGCCACATTCACCCAGTCGCTCTCACTAACGCACACACGTTCATACACCAAGACGCAGCTCGGTAGGCAACTTGGGGTTA
This sequence comes from Fundulus heteroclitus, assembly GCF_011125445.2. Taxonomy (NCBI): domain Eukaryota; kingdom Metazoa; phylum Chordata; class Actinopteri; order Cyprinodontiformes; family Fundulidae; genus Fundulus; species Fundulus heteroclitus. The sequence continues at coordinate 406,949 of NW_023396561.1, read as the reverse complement.
AGTGCCTTGCCCAGAAGCACATCGACATGTGACATGGGAAAGCTGGAATCAAACCCACAACCTACTGATTGTCATACGACTGTGTGGTTAAAACTGGGTTGGAGGATATTTCAAGGGTTAATCATTTTTTTATGGATGCTAATAAACATGTTATCGTATTTAAGCAGATCTTGAAAAATTTGCAATAAATAAGTTACTTGAATTATTATAGGTTCCTATTTTATGATGTTAAATGCATTCAGTGATGCAGTAGACCAGGGGTTCCCAAACATTCCCTTGCCATGGCCCCCTAAACAACATCAGCATCTGGTTGTGGTCCCCCTTTGCGAATCTGCAAACTGTGCTAAAAAATATGTAGAGAAATCCACTTTGCAAACACTTTTTCTTACTTTTAATAATTATTACATTTGCTTAGCATTAGAATATTAACTAACAAGTTTTCTTCTTTTTTTTCTTTTTTTTAAAGGAGAAAAAAAAAGAAAAATAAATGAAAAAAAAAACAAGTTTTCAACATTATTATATTCCAATTATTATATCCCACACTTTGGAAAACAATGCATTAGACAACTTCCTTTTAGTTAATTTGTTTCGAGGAGAAGCAATGCATCTTTTAATTTTGCTCTTCACCTTGGCTACTTTAAATGTAATACAATCCATTAAAATTAAATAAAAAGCTAATTTTTAAGAACTTTTGGAAATGGTGGAAGGAGACCCCACTGATACTTGCACTGCTCAACAGCATCATTCACAAAGTTGTATGTTTGAAATGGCATTTCTCATTTGTTGGCAACATTATTAGTCAAAGTGAAACGCACCTTTCATGTAAGTTTCTTCATCCACAGGTTCAAAGACTGGTTCTGCAAAACAGTAGGAGGGGGTGATGAGCATAAAAAGTGATACACTTTTGAACAAACATTAGAAAAGATTCACTGACCTTCTGCATCCGTCTCATTTCCAGTTCCCTCTTCAAGTAGAACTAAGCAGTTGAGCAAAATGTTTATGCTAAATTGTTCCTTGTGTAAATAAGGGTGATGTTACAAATTATGAATGAATGCCAAACATAAACTTGCCTTCTGGAAGAATATCCTTTGTTTCAGGTTCTTTGCGGAGGTCTGGAGAAGGTGAAGATTATTTTGATTAATATTGTGTAAAACTAAAGACGTATATACAAATTAGTGATGATCTGCATTTGATCATGATCAGTATTAGGTTTCCCTGAAAAAAAATCATTTCCTTTGTGATTTTGTCTTCTGCACGCCTAAGTTTTTACCATTTTTTTTCATGCATTTTCCCAGTAAAGCTTTATTATAGACCATGTTGTCCAGCAAATCTGGGTTTTCCTATATAACAGGAACTACAATCACGTTCACAGGGAAAGTGAGATGTATTGGTTTCTGCAGCTCCCTATCTCTGTCGTGTGACCTGTTCTGTCTGTTCTGTTCACAACATCCACAGACAGCTCTTGGTGAAGGAGAGCAGACAGCACATAGTGGAGCCAACACAGTATCAATTAACATTTAACAACAGTTTAAAAGTAAAGCACTAAATTTGTGTTTCTGTAGAATTTGTCATCTTGCAATCAACTCTGGGTGTATTTGTTCAGACAGACAGCTTTACAAACTCTTGCAGAGACTATATGTCCGTTTCCAGAGACAATGTGAAAAACAAACCAGATGAAATATAGCCTCACCTTCTGGATGAGTTTCATCACTCGCAGCTTCATCCACAGCCTCTGGAAAAGCTGTGCAACATATTGCAAAAAAAATACATTGCAATATAAGATATTATATTGTGCAATATAAGATATTATACAATATGTGAACAGCTTATATTTCAACATGAGATATATGGTGAGAATTATATTAGCATTAGTAAAGTAAATAATCAAACACAAACTCACCAGCCGCCTGACTCAACATCAACAGGGCACAAAGAATGAGCAGACTGAGCATCTTCATAGTTTAGACGAAGCAGGTCAGGACAGTAATGACCTTCAATGAACTCAGTGTACGTAGATGTTGATTCTAAGTCAGGGTAGTAATTTACCTGGAAACTTAATACTCTCAGTCCAATAAAGATATTTGAAGTTAGTTTGTAAGTTTCTACTGACTGCATAAAAAATATTACCAAAATTCCAAAAGTTAAGAGTAAGCCTGTAGCCTCAGATTTGCTGTTTGAATATCCTGGTCAAATATCTGCTCTTATATATTGTTTCTTCCAGCCTCCAGAGAAGGAAGCTGGCACATGCATTTATGAGAGAAATATTTTCCCCCTCTTAAATTCTTATCTTTTGAACAAACAATGGTTTAATTGCTCAGTTACCAAAGTCCAAATGTGGCTTCTCTGACATATATTGTGACAAATGTTCATATTACAGCAGTATTTATTAAATGTGATCTTTTGTTTTTCTATTTAAAAGGTTTGCCAATGAAAATGTACAATGTATAACCAAATATGTTCATCATATTGAACTTGATGCATCTACGATAGATTGGCCAAATAACTTAAATCTCCATGATTGAATTTAAACCTTCAGTAACTGTCTTGTTGAAAAAGCTTGTCTCAGGTTGACAGAAGCAGCAAATGTTTAATGTTTACTTAATTTTATTCAGTATTATTCAGAGCCGGTTCTAGCCCTTTGGTTGCCCTAGGCAAGATTGAGTTTTGCCCCCCCCCCCCTCACTTTTGCTGTGCGAAATGAAGCCTAGGCGCAAATTCAAGCTGGAAGACTTCCGCCTACCTGTTACTGCGTCATCTTCATCTCCGGACCTCGACCCGCTTTCTCCAATCTTCAATCAAGCTTCCGTTTAAAAGGTTCCACACCCTCGCCGCCTGTCGCTTTCCTGCTGTGCTCGACCCACCTCCTCCCCTTCTCCACCAGCATTCCAAGACGTCATCTTTTCCAACCTCCACCACCAGTGTCGGGCCCCGGCCGAGCATCCCTATTCAGCGTTGATGGGCTCATCTGAATTCGTCGGAATTCACTGCTCAAATCTTCAGCCGGGGCCCGAGCGCCAAAGAACTGTTATTCATTTTGTCAAATAAATTTGTTAATCGTTTTCTCTTTCTCCGTCTGAGTCTCTCCAGATTGAAATACCAGTACTGTTTTCAGCATCTGTTTATTGCTTCATTGAGTTGTGTTTACAGTTCCACAAAGAGTGCTGTGCGGTGAATTATGCCTACAGTTGTGCAAAGTGTGTGTTACAAAATTGCAAATTGAGTGCAAAGCAGTGTTTGTTCTTTTAGTTTTGTGAACTCAGTGAGTGGATTTGCTATAAGTATTAATAGTTTTAGAAATTGTGCTACAAGAATCAAGGGTTGTGTTTAAGCATTCAGAAAAAAACTGTAACTTAGCATGGAGTGATGCATAGGCAACAAATACCAGAATAGGTTACAGAACCTTTTCTTTTCTATTATTTTAAATAATTTATTACACACTCAAAGTTAGGACTGTGCAAAAACACTCTTAACCATCTGTAAGGACACTTAGGTAAAGTATAACTAATAAACTGGATTTTGATGATTATTTGTACATCCATTTTGAATACTCAATGCAGATAATCACTACAAAATATTTTATTTATATTAGTATCCTCCACGCATTCTCAAGCTAATAATATAGCACATAATTCTGCTGCATATATACTGAGATAATTAGATGTCCTTTTTGAAATAATCTTTGTCAGGAATCACCACTGCTTTACTAGTTGCTTCACTCTTTGTCTTTTTATTTTCATGTATCTATGTCTACATGTGTTGTCTTTTACTTTCCTGTATCTGTTTATTCACTTGTGTGTAAATGCACCACAGCTATCAAAAAAAAAAAATGTTATGAGAAATTTTACCCACTGCTGCTTTTTTTTTTTTTAGATGCTGCTAGCAGAGCTGGAGAAAATAAAAACTAAGCAGATTGATGCAGCATCAGAGCCCCCATCACTGACAAGTTCATTTGTGAAACCAACAAAAGATGATGCCATCAATCTCTCATTCAGTCGATTTTCAAAAAGACCATGAAATAATTTTATTAGTAATTGCTTATATTACATAATACCCACAACAATTTTGTTTACATGTATGTTTTAGATTTTATTCTTTCAGCTTGGGTATTTTTTTAACTGCCAACAGGTGACCTCTAAAGGTAAAATCCTCTTCATGTCCTGGGGGTGGGAAGTGGGCCCTTATCCAGCTGACTGCACACGAGGGTATCACAGCCCTGGTATCTTTGCCTAAATAGTCCCAACACCATCTCACAAATTGTCTATAGGCTATATGCCTATACTGTTGCTTATATTGGGAGCAAGCAACCTGCAATGTCCAAGCATTTAGACACACCGCTTACATGCCAGGATGGTCTGTGATACAGTCAGGGATTTCTCCATCCATATCCTCTCTGGCTTCTTCCATCTTAGCAACAACCAAGCCGATTTCCTGGCAACAGATGCACTCTCTCGGAGAATCCATTATGGGCAGTGAGAACAGGAACACCTAAAAATAAGATTGATTAATTGTATATTTGTAGCGTTGTTTTACCGAAAAATCAATTATAAGCGCCGTGAAAACGGCTGTAATGCGCGCTCCCGACAAGGGGGGGTAGATTTTCACAGGGGAACTGAATTTCGCACAACACCGGCATTTTAGCCATTAAATATCTATGGTGCCTAAAAGAAAATGATGTCAACATACGAAAAAATATTTGAACTGCGTAGTTAAAAGAAAAAACGTGTCCTACCATTCATCTAATCTCCACTCCTTGTCCGACTCGCTGTTGCTCGTCTGCTGCCTTCTCTTCATCTGAAACGTCTGGGTCGAACATGTGAGGCTCCAGACACAAATATTCTTCCTCCGATACATCAGAATGGTCTCCTGGTAGGAATCGCTCGGTTGAAGTCAAAATTTTGCTTTCAGATTTCTCGTTTTGGCTATCGCATGTAGTGCTGCTGTAATCCGCCATGTTGAGATGAACGCTCGCGTTCTGACGTCACGACTTCCGGGTTGGAGGGCGCTTGAAAAGTGATCAGAATCTTTTCCGATTTTCTCTTAAATGTGAAAAAGAAAATAAAAAATTCGGTGGTATATTTATTTGTTCATATTTTGCTATATATATACGTAAGGTTAAGTCAAACTGATGTACGCTTCATAACCGGTTTAATTAGCTTTTTTTTCTAATTCTATGATTAATGGGAAGTAAGCCTAAGGGCGACGCTAGAGGGCGCCCCCAACACATTTGTCGCCCTAGGCAATTGCCTAGCTCGCCTATAGCAATCGCCGGCCCTGGTATTATTTGAACAATTGTGTATTTTTTTATGTCTTAATCCATTAACTGAACAATAAAGTATTAATACGTCTCTTTCTCTTAACAAAAGTAATACATGTCTACTTCATCCCAGGCTGGGTTTCACAAGGAGAGAGAGCCACTTGCTTGCTGCTCGAACTGGATGCCCACAGTCAACCGAACAGACACAAAGGCAGAATTTTGGCAGAGTTTGGCAGGGGAATTTTAAAATGGTTTATTTTTAATGTGTTACAAGGTTGGACCGAACTAGACTGACTAATGGGCTAGCTCGCGCTAGCTTTCTTGAAACCATGCTATGCTGATATGTGGTTTGAGTATGTTTTCAGGTTTATACCAAGCTTTACTTACATAAGGGTTTGATACACGGATAGGATAATAATGTTTGTGTTTTGAGAAACAGAGCAGAGATCACATAGATGGAAAGTAATCACACCCGACAGTCCCGCTGCAGTCTGCGTCTGCCCTGTGTTATGGGAGTTTTGGGTGGAATTCTAAGCAATAGAAACTGAGTTCCCATCTTTACTAAATGACGAGACGGTGGTATAACGTTCCAGCACTTTTATTGAGAAACAGAGCAGAGATTCACATAGTTGGAAAGTAATCGCACCCCACGGTTCCGCTGCAGTCTCTGTCTGCCCTGTCTCTGTCTGTGTCGCTTTTCGGGCTTCCCCTAATACTGCACCGTGGCCTTCCCATGAGACAAAACAAAGACAGTCTATCGTAAACAATCAGTATCCCTCAGCAGCTGCAGCATTTGGCCTTGCAATCAGAAAACAGTGGATCTTATACACAGACATCAGGTCTCCAGGCCTCCTCTGTCCGAGTGGTGTGAGGCCATAGTGACTTTAGAATAATAATTCTTATAACATTCCTCTCTTTTTTTTTTTTTTTTCGTCAACATCAAGACAAAACAAGATGACCCATCATATGAAAATGTGAACAAAGCACAGAGGAACCATTTCTGTAAACTCGTAAAGTGGGACCCAAAGGGTTCCCGTGTTGGAACTGGGTAGTGCTGGAACTTTTAGTACAGATCAACATGAATGCTTCATAGAGCTTTAACACACAAGATCAAAGATTTAGCTTTTGTCCACAATTTAGGATTCATCTAATTAGGTAAGGCCTGTTTTAGGTACCTATGCGCACATTATTTTAAAATTACATTAGACTATGGTAAGCTAAACCCTGTTCATTAACCAAGGTCGAATCCGTCTACTCTGACCCACCCTGAATACCCTCCTACTCCTTTCTCCACTCACCCCTACGATGGACAATAATCCACCACTCCAAACTTACAACACCAGGAGCAAAGGCAGGAGAGGTTCAGTGCGGGCAGGGGAACAACAGAAAAAGCTATCCCTAGGGGGTAGTAAAAACTGGCAAGCCCCCCTTCCAGGGAGATCTGCTCTCGGCCAATCTGAGCCTGAAAACCCTGTATTGAATCTAAGTGTTATCATTACCAGCTAATATTAAAGGATCTTTAGAGCCAATCCGATCCTGGTTCTTCCTATATCAAATCAAAAGGGTGCATAAACCATAGATCTTTGTGTGTCTGAAGCAAACAGTTTCCATTTTTTACCCCATAAAACCATAATGATCAACATGATGTAATATTAAAGTGTAGATCTCATAACACAAAAAATCAAACATGTGAGTCAGTGGAACAGAGCAGTTAAACAAACAGCAACAGAATATGAGAAGAGTTCTAAACGTCAAGAACGCAAAGTTAAGAAAGCCTTCAGGCCATTCAGGCACAAGGCAGGAAATAATCTAATCGCGCTTAGGGTCTCTTCAGGCAACTCCTCCCGTTGAAGAATAAGGAATCAGAGTTCTCTGGCTTCTTCATCCCCAGTCCTCTTCTTGGTTCCTCCTCGCAGGCTGGACGATTGAGCTGGATGGTAATAAGCGTTCAGTTCTGGATGGGCACTCAGCATTTTATTTTGCATTTCTCTCTAATAAAACACTTTGTGAAGATGGTCTGCAGACACGAGTCCTTGTTTCCACTGGAGAACAGAAACAAGGTGTAATTAGTGTTCTTATCAAAAAACCCATTCATGTGTCATTTATTAAAACATCCTCCAAGCACTTTCACTTTCAAGATATTTCTGTCCACAATTATTTAGCTTTCATAATTCTGCAATTTAATTATTAATTAAAATAGTAATCTTTAAGTTCAAATGTATATGCAGTAAATTCATAATAATTCTTAACAGAATGCTTTTAATGTGTATCTTAACTGTTGTTGTCTGACAGTTGAAGTTCTCTGCAACATAATTTCATCAACATATTCGTTTCATGACATTTCCCATTTTATTTTGAAAACCCAACTGAGAAAAATAAAGCCTTTCCATGTGAAAGCCTTTTCCCTCTTTTTTTTTTTTTTAAAGAAAGCGAGGTGCTGTTCTGCACCGAAAAGACAAAATATTTACACCATGCTGTTACTGTTCAAGGACGCCATGGTTCTACAAACAAAGCAATGAGAGAGAACAGGAGCTTTTGAAAACGCTCTAACATTGTAGAACAACTAAAGCTACTTAAGCAAATCAGAATTAGTTCCCAAATTAATCCTAAAATAAAGTAAACCTTACATTGTGTACATTGTGATTATTTATTTATTTATCTTCTTAAACTGAGGATTAAGGACTTTGATTAAGAAGTTGTTGGATGAACGCGTCTCTGCGTTCCTATTTGTCTAGGCCTCTGCAATCTGATCTATGATCTATGTATTCTGAGTGCCTGGTCAGGAAGGGTTAAGGTTCTCTGAAGCTTTCTGTTTTCAGCAACCCTGAAAACCCAGAACCCTTTACAGTCAGTGTAAGGTGTCAGATGACATGTGGGACCACCTCGTCGTCTCTCTGGTTCCACCAGCTGTGTCAAGTCCATAGCAGCTCGTCCTGGGTGCCATGCCCCAGGGGTCTCAACACCCCCCTGTGTGGAACGTCTCTCGTTGTAAGGATCTCACCTTACGTCCCGTTCAAGAGGTTCTTTACACAACAGGAGTTCCAATGTGGGATGTATTTGCTGCTTTGATGTTCCTCAGAGAAAACCTTCATTCATTGATATCACCTTCAAGCTGTTACCCTTTTATCATCACAGCCCCCCAACCATCCTGACCAGATCCAAACTGTCCCCATAATCTAATCTAATTAAAATAATCTTACTTATTTCCTGTATGTAAGACGATAACCATTAAATTATCCTGATCTAAAAGCCCTCAGGTTAACAAGTTAACTGGTTAAAAAGACTTTTGAGTTATTTGTGTTCTAGTTGAAAGATATTAAATCTCCATAACTATTGTACCCATTTTACACTGATGCTTTAATCCTAAATTTACCCATGTTAGTTAGTAGGATGTGTCATTATGCTAATTTTATTGCAACATTACCCATTTTAGCCAGTAATCTTTCTTTGCGTTTTATTGATGCCTGCCAGAGTAGCAGAAATCAGCTTACTCTAAGATGTTTATTAAATGAAATGCTATTTAAAAGTTCACATCACTCTACTTATATAGTGAAAACTAATTAATTAATTTATTTATTTAACTGTTGATATAATACCCACTTAATTTATTAAGTTGCTCTATGATTCCATCAAGTTACTTCTTTAAAAGTTTTCACCTTTACATAATCTTAATGTGTTTCGTAATGTGTGTTTTGTTTTAATTGTGTACAACAAAATCTGAAGTGAAATGCATGAAGTCGTGTCTGCAGAACTCATCTGTGTTTGTTGTCGAAGGTTGTCCGATGCCTCAGTCATAGTCCGTCAATGTCCTTTTCCAGTCCAATGTCTAAATTCAGCAGCTCAACATTCTCCTTCTCATCAAGAGTCCATCCTCCAGTCCTCACGCCTGCAAACAGAATGAATTCTGCCAGCATTTTTTGCCAAAGAAAACGCTCCATAGGTTGAAAAGAAATTACAGCAAAACAGTCACAAACATTTTAACTACAGTGTTCCCTCTAACATGACAAACATAAAAGAAACAAAACGATAAAAAATAAATCAAACTTTGTCTCTGACAAAATAAAACTCAAAACTGGATCAGGCTGAAGTCAATGACATCACCTTTAGTCCTTGTCCCAAGGATCAGCCCCCATGGCACTGCGGCACTGTTTCTGCATTCTCTCGCATCTGAGAATGTCTAAAATGAGACTAAATCTCTATGTTAGCACAATCCTATCATATTGACCAGGTTTATTTGCAAAGAAAAAGAAGCAGAAAGATAGAGCTGTTAATAGCAGAAAGCAACAAACATCTTTAAGACACCACCTTTCCTGCTGGAAGATCTGGCATAACTTGGTTAAAACTAAGTATAATTTAGTGGCCAAATCTGATTATAACTCCTTACCGCACTGCTAGCACTGTCTTTTCAGAGTGTTCTGTTGGCAGAAAGGTGGCGTCTCCTTTCATCTGAAAGCAATAACTCAGAGAAAAACAAGAGTGTTAATAGCATGCAGTTAAAACCCTGGTCCCCTTAGTGTCCCTTTAAAGTGATGTTTTTCCCTTTTTTTTCTCTGATCCTGGGAAGGTTTCTATTCTTTACCTTTCCTTTGAAACTCTGTTCAAAACACCTCCAAAAGAAAGAAAACAAAAAAACGAAAGAAATTAACCAAACAAAATTAAAACAAAATTGTTTTCCAAGGAGCACAATTATGTCTTTTCCAATATGACATAGGTTTTTTGACTTATTACAAACCTTTTTGATATCCTTCTGGTCCTTTGACCATGTGTATTTGCTGTTAGTAATACTTTTATTCATATATACTTTTTCAAACCTAATTGGTCAAGGGTGAAACTTTAAAGCAATGATTGTTCCCTTTTAGTTTTTGAGCTTCTAGTGTTTCTCTATAAATGATAAGAGTTTTCCCCATGATTCAGCACATTGAGAAGGCTACCCAAAACAAACCAAGATTAGAATTAAAATTTAACCCTTCAGAAGCTGGCTTTATTTTATTTTTTCCCCTCTGACATAGTTTTCGTGCCCCAGGCCAGAACACACAGACCCAGCCTCGCCATAAACATTCAGATGTTTAAATCATGGTCAGATTTGTTTATCATATCTATTGTCCTTCTCAGGTTATACTGTCTCTCTGAGGTTCACCTCAGTTCAGCATAACTAATAACATCAGATGATTTTGTAACTGTTGACGCGTGTAACGTGGCCTTCTGATATTTTGACGCTTTTCAAAATTTCTCATTAGTTGCATTCAAATCCCAAGTAAAAAATAAATAAAATAAATGAATAGAAAACCCTTAGAAAAGCAATTCATATTTAGTTCCATACAGGTTTGTTCAAAGCACAGTTTTCCCTCATCTATTTAAATCAAAAATCTTGTATATCTAAACTTCTTTCACATGGACTGGTTTGTGATGAATCATTATTATTATAAGAAATGAGATCTCAGTAATTTTAAATTACTTTAGGGCTAAAAAACAAGTGATAGGATCTCAGCCTAAATTTGTAAAACAGTAAACTTAACAAGCTTATGTAACGCTTATTTCCAATTTCTAACAAAGCTGAAATATTTCCGTTCAAGCCATGTTAATCTCTCCGTGTATCAATTTAATTTGGTCCTGATATTTAATGTTAAAAAACAAACTTTGTTATTTAAATCTCTCTTTTACTGTACCTCTATTGTTAACATAGTCCATGCTTAAAATGTCATTTGAATTACGGAGCTGCAGTTCTCCCAAAACAAATGAACATTCTGAAACCATGAACATTACTTTTACCCCGAATTAATTCACACAGACGAACGTTTAGTTACATAGATACATACATACGTACGGTTACATACAAACGATGACATTCAGACAGACAAACACGTGCAGGCCTGCTTTTTCACCATCTTAAATAGTTCTATGTTTTTCATAATTTTTAAACATCAACGCCGAAAGATGTTTTCAACGCGTTAAGTTCCCGCTTAGTTTAAAAGGTGGAGAGCATGCGCTGGTTACGACCCCCCGATGCTTCGTCCACACGCGGTTTTACGCTTCAGTCCCGCAAGGATACAACTCTGTAGCTGTGTCTCAATTCGGCGGCTGCGTCCTTCGAAGGACGCATTTTAAGGCCGGTGACGTCACAACGATGCGCGGAGGCTGTCCCATTTGGCAAAAATTCTGAGGATGCTTAAAATGCAGCCTTCAAATGCGTCCTCCTTTTCCCCGAATTCTGAGGATGCACCGCGACCATCCTTACTGGCCTTGCCTGCCATAAGATTTCCCAAGGTGCTTTGCTCGCTTTTTTTTTTAGTAGTTTAAGAAGAAGAAAGAAGGCGGATTTTCATCAAGACTAATGGAAAGCAGCAGCAGCGCTGGCAGTAGTGCTGAGTACAGCTATGTAAGTAGTTTGTTTTTATTTTTTTAACTGAACATTATTAAAATACATGACGGTAACGGAGCCACCGGAATTTGTAGGACCAGCTAAAGCTAAAGCTTAGAGCTAATCTGTTGATACGAGACTTTTAGCAACATTAAAAGACTGAATAAAAATGTCACAATTTTTGATTTTAACCTACATCTTATTGTAACTGTGCTGATAGCCATGTCCCTCACAAATCCGATCAATTTATTCTCATACAGTTTATTACAAGTGATTAGAACTGTCAAAGCTTAATGCAGCTGAAGAAATAACATCAGTCCAGCTGTGCTGGGCTGTCAATACTGCAAACGTTTTGTTTGAATACTCAATAACGTATAGTTAATTTACAGTACAGTATAATAAGGTTTAAAGTATAATTCACTTGAAGAACAATACCGGCGTAATTATACAGAACAGTCATTTTTCCTGTTGACATAACAGAAATATGCTTTACATGTCATTTTGTTCTAGGGAGCAGGGAGCATACAGAGGAGTTGATAAAACTCCGTGGGCAAAATGACCACCTCTTTACCGGGGCCAAAAATACTGCCACAGTCGGATGGAGGTAAGAGTTGAGGCATAATTCCATATACATGTTGCATTTATATGTAAAAGTCACACAAGTTCAAAGAAGTCCTGTTCAAACACCAACGTACAAATATAATCTTTTGATCACATCAAATGATGCCCATATGTTACTTTTTTTTTAAATCTTATAGTTGTGATAGTAGGGATCCTTGTGTGTTTATCTCTTCTCGTTTCTCTTGTTTAGAACAATCCTGCAAAAAATGGGCCTGGAGGGTGAAGTTGAGACACAACAGGCCAAAAAAAAGTGGGACAACTTGGAAAAAAAATACAAAGTATGTTCAGGTTTGGCTAATGTAATGAAATACACACACACACACACACACACACACACACACACACACACACATATATATATATATATATATATATATATATATATATATATATATATATATATATATATATATATATGTATATATATATATATATGTATGTATGTATGTATATATATATATATATATATATATATATATATATATATATATATATATATATATATAAACACTCCTTTTTTCTAGCTTCAAAGAAACACTACAGAAAATTGCATCTGTTGACACAAATTGTTTTCCTTTACTTTAGGAATGCAAAGATCCAGGGACAGGGCAGGAGGTCAGTGGGAAGCCTACTGCTGCCACCTGGCCATGGTTTATCCTCAGGTTCTGTGTTGCTGTTATTGTTAAATTAAATTATTAAATTGTTTATAAAAGTTATTGTTGTCTGTGTGTTCTTAAAGTCTTTTAACCTTTTACGTCATCTGTTTCATCACTTCTTTACAATTTAAGTAAACTTAGAACAACTTCTCAGTGATAACATCAATTTATTTTTAGGGAAACAAGTATTTACAATAAACTATCAAAAACATTTTAACTATTTACAGAAGATATAAAATAAATATTACTAAAGAATATATATATATATATATATAGACATATACATATATACATATATATATATATATATATATATATATATATATATATATATATATATATATATATATATATATATATATATACGGTATATATACAATTTTGACTGAGCAGGAGAGGAGTCCCTGGTGGTGCTGCTGAACTGGATGGGATGCCACCCAGATGACCTTGGAGTCTTCTGACTGCGAGTGGGACATCATCTGGGGGGTGGGGGATGCCTCTCTCCACTGTTCACCACATCGTCCATCAGGGTTTGCAGGGCTGACCCAATCGACGGCTGCCATGTTCCTAAAAATGTTTAAGAAGATGCAGAAAATGACTTTACTACAACTGTTTTCATAACCCTTACATGAGAAAAGCTAAAAAGTGATTATACTTGCCATCTAAATGTAATCGTGGTCGGGTAGACCCTCCTCCAGGGCAGACACCTCGGCAGACAGCTGGTCCCACCAGGGAGCACCACTGACTGCCTCCAACACGTTCTCCCCCTCCTCATCCTCTGGCATGTCGTCCTGCACTTCATCGTCTGGGGCCATGATGTCACCGGCTCCCAGGCAGATGTTGTGCATTTAAGTTGATGCAGCGGTACATCGGCCTTGTCTGGATAGAGACATGAAGATTAAGAACAACAGGATTAGATGATAGCAATGTCATTTTAGCTGATATAATTCTAGTGAATGTTAACCCCTTAACGCCTGGTGTTGCTAATTTGTGACCAAACAATTCTGGCCTTTACTTATTTTACTTCATCTAGATCCCCTATTTAACTTTTTTTTTTTACGTTTTTATATTTAGCTTTATATTTCCTGTATTATTTTTTCGTTATGTAATTACAAATAAAATCAGGCAGTAAGGGGATAACAATTTAGACAAATAATGATTTATTTCTCAATATTAGTTTGACTTCTCAACACAACATTAGTGATAGTGAAAGTAGTGATTTAAGTCAGTTATTTACAGGGTTTGTACACATTTAACTATTGAATTCAAATTACTAAAGTTACAAACATAAGCCTATATCAAATAAATATAACATTTTATATTTAAACATATTCATCAATCTGCTGACAAGCGTTTGTTTAATAACTGGTATATTATGATCATTAGCAGGTCCCTGTGGGTGAAAATAATAGCAGGGAAATGTTGCCTCTCCACTGCGCTCCTCCAGCCTGAGAAAAATTCGTCGCCGGTTTTACTGCCGCTGAAGCCGGCTAAACTGACTCTCCTCCACCAATAACAAGTAAATAAAAAAAAAAATTTCAATATCCATTTTTTTGCGTCGTTTATCGGCGCTGGTGCTGTTTTCGCCGGGCTTGGGGTAGACGTGATGACGTCGTGTCGCAACCAGGAAGTGCTCCAAAGGCTAGACCGTCCCATTTACCAACGGCTGAGGATCCTCCGGAGCATCCTCCGATGGCTGGGTCCTCCTAAGGCTGAGTAGGCTGGGTCCTTCGAAGGACGCAGCCGCCGAATTGAGACACAGCTTGTGTCTCGCAGACACTGGGACACTTATCCATTTTTGAAAGTTATACGTCGTTATTAGCAGTTCAGAACAGTTTTATCCACAACGGAAGTGCCTAATCGGTCCCCACGTAAACGCTTCCCCGGTGCAACGCCTTTTTAGTTTCGTTTCCGTTTCCTTGTTTTTATCGCTTTTCTTTTTTCTCTTAATTTTATTTTTATTATTTAGTAGCAGTACTGCAATAAAATAAAATAATAGTAATAATAATAACCCCTATGTGAGAAATCTGCATGTTTAATCAAATCAATTCAAATCATTTATGAATGTCATGCGTCTGGGCCCCTACGTTTTTCAGCATGAAATCGAACGTCTCACCCTGGGGCTAGGCTTGACCCTGAGAAACTCTGCCTTTTACCCATTACACGGACTCTTCTGCATCCAGACTCTTTTTTTGTTTGTTTTTATTTATTTTATCCTTTTTTTGTGTTTTTATTGTTATTTTCTACTCGTCTTTAGCACGATCGACCAACTAAAATGAAAGGCCTCACATCCGATGGTCGGCTTTTTGGTATAATGGTCGGGGTCCCCACTTATCAAAGCTGCAAACGTCTTCGCAACAGTCAAGGACTTAAGCATCCCTGCCGCTTTCATCCACAACAGAAGTGGACAGCCTCTTGCACAAACCCAAGACAAGAGGACTTTAATGGACCAGCTGCAAACTGCTCAGCCAGTCACCTGTTCTCCAGGTGAAAATCACTCTGCCCGTCCTCCCCCCTTGTGGGAAAGTCCGTATTTCAGCTGAAAATGTATTCTAATTAAATTTTGAATTTTAGTTTAATGTTTAAACCTTAGTCACCGTTCGGTATTGCGAACCCTGTTTTATTTGCCTTAAGGATTAAATATAATTCATTATTTCTACCGGCTTTTACTTTTATTACCTTTTAGGTTTACAGTTTTAAATTTTTAAATTTCTTGAGGTATACTTTAAAATGGGGTTTAAATTTTAAAAGCTTGCAAGCATTTTTGACCAATTACGTTTGTTTTTAAAAGAGCTGGAAAATAATCCCCTTACCGTCTCATGAAAGAAAGGTTCGGATCTTCGCGCCGACGCCCAGAGACGCTCCGAGACCAGGAGCTCCTCCACATCCCTTGAAAATCCATTCGGGGTACCAGAGGCCGGATAACCTCTCCGGGCCGGCCAAAGCAGCTCCTGTCCCCGGACTCCCTCGCTCGTCGGTCGGAGATCTTGTTCGTTTACGCCAAATTGTTATGGGAGTTTTGGGTGGAATATTAAACAATAGAAACTGAGTTCCCATCTTTACTAAATGACGAGACGGTGGTATAACGTTCCAGCACTTTTATTGAGAAACAGAGCAGAGATTCACATAGTTGGAAAGTAATCGCACCCCACGGTTCCGCTGCAGTCTCTGTCTGCCCTGTCTCTGTCTGTGTCGCTTTTCGGGCTTCCCCTAATACTGCACCGTGGCCTTCCCATGAGACAAAACAAAGACAGTCTATCGTAAACAATCAGTATCCCTCAGCAGCTGCAGCATTTGGCCTTGCAATCAGAAAACAGTGGATCTTATACACAGACATCAGGTCTCCAGGCCTCCTCTGTCCGAGTGGTGTGAGGCCATAGTGACTTCAGAATAATAATTCTTATAACACCTGTCTCTATCCTGTCTCGATTTCAGCTCTTCCTAATACTCGACAGTAGCCCCGCAGTTAGACAAAAGAGAGCCAATCTATCCCGAGGAGGCTGAGGTCTTTTAACATCTGTTGGACGATGCTGAGGATGTTTTATGAGTCTATTGTTGCCAGTACGATCTTCGTCACATGCTGGGGCAGTGGACTGAGGCTTGCTGACAACAACAGACTGAACAAACTGATCAGGAGGGCCGGTGATGTTGTAGGGGAGGAGCTGGACACTGACGACCGTGGCAGTGAGGAGGATGCTGTCCAGGCTCCAGTCCATCTTAGACAATGTCTCACACCCTCTCCACGACACACTGGCCCAGCAGAGGAGCTCCTTCAGCAGAAGACTCCTCTTACCCAGATGCACCACAGAGTGCCACAGGAAATCATTCCTGCCTGTGGTCATAAATCTCTACAACGCCACCCTCAGCATTTCAGACACCCCCCTCCCTCTGTAACTGACATTTATTAATTCTTTGCACTGTTCTGCACAACGTCACTTTCAATCTATAGTTATAGTCTTATATCAATCTTATAGTTTTATATATATATATATATATATATATATATATATATATATATATATATATATATATATATATATATATATATGGACCGTGAATGGGTTGAACATACTAAATGTTGTTCTAAATTACTTGAGCTAATTTATATTCAAAACTTTGGTTCTCTAAATTAGATCTGCAGAGAACCAGATTCACTGAATTATTCTGATGATAGTGTTCAACTATTCAATTTGTCTTTGTGGTTCTTTTATGTGTCCTTAGCTTATTTCTATCTTAATTTTGCTTAATAGTTTAGTTAAGCTTTACTAGTCTAAGGAGAGGATTTGTTGATTGAAATATAGTGTTAATTCAAATAAATAGCATTATATAATGGTGTTCTCTGGATGTTTATTTATTTCTGTTAATAAGTTCTTGAACTGAAAGAGAAGTTTTCACTCATTATTGTACATATAGATATTCACCAGACAATACATAACAGACCAAAATCTTATTCCAGTCTATTAGCAGCTTTCCTTAAGAGGTCGGACACTGAACGTCTGCCTGCTGAGTTTGACATTACTTAACAATGCTTCATGTCGGGGAAAAGCCATGTAAATTTGACCGATGCAGTAAAATGCTAACCAACCAATGGGAAGAAGTTGAGCCCTTAAGACACACCCCATCCTCATTTGCATAATGAGGCAGAAATGCATACAGAAATGTAAAAAGGACAGGCAGAAATGTAAAAACGACAGGCAGAAATAAATAGCATCACAGAAATATATAGGGTAAAAAATACAAAGGAAGAATAAAACAGACAAAAATATTATAACATGCACATAAATAAATACTTAAAATATATAAATAATTAATAAATAAAGTTGAAGATTATAACGCACAATAAATAAAATAGGTAATTATTACAAAGGCGAATAAATAAATAAGCTAATTAAAAGAGATATATACATTTATGTCTCACTGTATAATTTAATTTCTACCTACATTTATTAATTTGGTGGCAATTAATAGTATGCTTATTTATTTATTGAGCATTTATTTATGTATTTATTTTTACATATGGACGACTTGGTCCTCCATAAACCTGGACCCCTTAGTGTCAGTTTAATGTGATGTTTCTAACTTCTGGCTGATACAGCATATTTTCTTTTTAGTGATTTTGTTTTTTTTAAAAAAAAACATCTTCTTTTAAATTATTTGCATAACTACCTTGAATAAAGTCACTTTATGTTAATGGAGATGTCAAAAAATAAAGCATATAAAAATGTAATAAAGAAATAACCACATACATATACAAGAGAATAAACAAAGGAATGTCTCCCAAGGAGCACATTTATGTTTAACACTTTAATACACAGATTATTAACTTGTTTCAGAATTTTGATTTCTTTCTGGTCCTTTTGACCAAGTGAATTTACTGCTAGTATTGCTTTTAAATATATACAACTTTCCAAATCACAGTTGGTCTAAGGTAAGATGAAAAAATATGTTTTCGTCTTCATTTAGTTGTGGGACTCAGAACCCGCTCTCCTCGATTACTTGTCGATTTTAGAAGCTGGTGCCAGACTTCTGGCACTGTTAAATCTTAAGTAATCATGCCAAACTCCAACCCGTTGAAAACAATCTTCCCCAAACATTCCTCTGCCCCTAAAAGTTACAAAAATTCTGCTCATAGGCTCTGACATCACAGTTCCTCGAGACTTAATAAAAAATAAAATCTCATCTTATTTTGTTTGTGCGCAGCTGCTGCTGTGATATCATCTCCTCTGCTGACTCAAAAATTCATAATACAACACCACTCAGACTTGGTTTCGGGGCCATTGTTAAATATTTCACCCATTTGCAGTCACCCCAGGTTCTTTTATCCGATAATGTGGTGTTTCTATTGTAGACTTCTGTAGTAATAAAAAGACTCTTGAAACCGTAACTATAATATACTATATTTAATCTAAAAGACAGAGGGACGTTTACAGCTTCATTACTGAACTCTCACAACAACTCAACAAAGCAGATGCCAGAGAGCCCCATTCATTCCTCACACAGTGGTATAATCGCATTGATTAAATCGAGCGTCCCTAATGTACTGATTTTACTGAGCAAATCATTCTTTAAAATGTTATTTCCTCAAATATTGTTTTGTGCAACTCGGGATTTGCATTGTGAATGTGTTGAAAAACATGCCAAATGTTCTGAATTAGTCAAACTAATTTTACAGGGGAGTGGACCAGTTTCCGTTCAATCTGCTGGCTTAATGACATTAACGACTTCCCATTACTACTTAGACTTAGACTTAGACTTAGACTTTCTTTATTGTCATTTTGTAGCACAGAGTGCATACAGAACGAAATTTCGTTTTTTCATACAGCTCAGAAATATTGCA
Organism: Fundulus heteroclitus; assembly: GCF_011125445.2. NCBI lineage: Eukaryota > Metazoa > Chordata > Actinopteri > Cyprinodontiformes > Fundulidae > Fundulus > Fundulus heteroclitus. The sequence goes on along the minus strand of NW_023396561.1, from coordinate 387,723 downwards.
GTAACTCTACAGGATACCTTGCAGTGAATTTACAGGGGGTGAACCTGTTTCTTTTAAATTTGTACGTTATCTAAGCCATTACAAGGCCTTTTTTGGGCAGTAGTATAAACCTTGATACTCCACATTACTCCAGACTTTTTCAATTGAGAAAGCTTCCTGGATAGGAAGCGAAACTTCTTCGAACTTCGGTAAACAAGTCCAGTTGCTTTGCTTTTTGCTTTTTTTGGAAAGCTAATTTAGCCTTAATTCAGATTCTTTAGGATGAACTTTGGTTCTTTAACTCAAACAAAATGTTATTTCATCAAATAATGTTTTGTTTAACTCAGGATTTGTATTGTGAATGGATTGAAAACATGCCAATGTGGTTCTAAATTAGTTAAGCTAATTAAAGCTCATTCCATGTTCTTAAGTAACATCTGCAGTGAATTATTCTGATGATGATCTATCACTTTTGTTTTGTCTTTTGTGTTCTTTTGTATGCAATTAGTTCCTTAGCTTAGCTTCTTTTAATCTTCATTGTTCTTAGTAGTTTTAGTTAAGTTTCACTAGTGTAGTAGAGAGGATGTTATTGATTCAAATATAGTGTTAATTAATATAAACAGCATTTTATAGTGATGTTCTCTGGATGATCATTTTATTTGTTAATACATTCTTGAACTGTATTCTATGTGTGTAGAGCTGGCTGTTAAAAGATCGCCATTGCTTGTATCAACCCTTTCAACCATTGTCCTGATATCAGCTCTAGAGCTGATATTCACCAGACAATACTCAAGAGACAGAGAGTTATTTATTAGACATTAAATAACTTTAAACAGTTGCACAAATCTCCGTTTATCTGAGATTTACATGACAAACAACTTTGCTGTCCAGTCACTGTAGTCTCATAACCTCTAACAGTGTATAAGATAATCATTTCATGATTTTGCTACAGGAAAAAGGGGATAGTAAAAGTTGGATCAAACCTACCAGGCCTAAAAATCCAGCAGCAGGTAGGTTACTGTGGAGGGGTTTGTGTTCCAGTAGTCTATTGTTGTGGTGATCTCCAACCTGTTGTGTACACCCGCAGCAAAATTATCACCAGTCTCCACTGCTTTTGCTTATTGTTGAAATGCCATAGATGGGCCACAGGGGCGCAGTAGTTAATGAGTTTGTCCTGCAATTGGAGGGTTGCTGATTTGATCCCCCGCTCTGACCATCCCAATTTGGTGTCCTTGGACAAGACACTTCAAGAATTGACTGCTGCCGGTTGTCAAAGGGTCCAGTGGTGCCAATGTCTGTCAGTATGTGCCAGGACAGCTCTGGCTGCTAACACAGCTCACCACTTTCTGGGTGAATGTGTGATTGTAGTGTAAAGAGCTTTGGGGTTGATTGTCTAATTAAACCGTTATACAGGCACAAGCCGTTTATCATTTACAATTTGAAAGACAATCATCTTCCAAAAAGAATATCTGATGTAAAGATACAAGGAGCAGCTTGTTTCAATGCTTCAGAAACTTTATTAGGCAAAAGAGAAGAAAGTACAATTTACTCTGCAGAGGTAAGTTTTGCTAAAAGCCTTCTTTCTGTAACACTTGGCGTTTTCTCTTCGGCACATGGCCTAAGAGACTTTCAACCTGTTTTTTTTTAGCTTGTCGCTTCACACACTTAGCATTACAGCAATAGGAGAAAGATCAAGAAAAGTAAGAATGGTTGGATGCTTTTTTCAGGATGTATATTCATGACTTCCGGTCTTTATTTCCTGACGCAGACAAATGGGTATCGATGACTGCAGGGAAGGTCCGACCAGCATCTGCAAGCTGCATGTAGAGAAGAAAATGCATCAAGATTTCTGATTAAATCCCTCTGAGAAAGTCATTATTCAGAACGATGGTTGTGAGTTGGACATATTTAGCATGCGTAGCTTTAATACAGATAAACTACATCACAGGCCTATTTTCATTGAGTGTTCAATCAAAATACCTGAGTTGTTCATAGCAATGCAGTTATAACTGGTGGTGGTTCTCGGCATTCCTGGGCACCAGGAGTTATAGCTGAAGCGGGAGCCATCACTCCAAAACCACATACGCTCCTAGAAAAGAAAAATTAGAAGAAGAAGAATTCTTTATTGCGCTTTGTAATAGTACATTCCAACTGAATTAGTCTTTGTATTTAACCCATCGCTTAGGCAGCAGTGTGCTACTACACTGAGTGGCACCCAGAGAGCAATCTGCGGCTAAGGGTCTTGCTCGCAGACCCATGGTGGCACCCTGTGGGGATTGAACAGAGTTCTTGCAGCCTTCCTAGAATGCAAGAATGCTGCTCTGGCCACTAGGCCACAAAATTAAGGGTTTGGCCAACATTAAAAGCTGATCTGATTACAATGCTTAAATGTAGTTATCTATAAAACCAACATCAGTTTGCATAACTTTGGGTATAAAAAAGGAGCCTCAATACTGTTTTTCATACTTGTTGGTAGAAGTTGTTGTTATCCAGAAATCAAAATATTTTTCAGAATTTATAGCATTTGGGTGTTTGCAAATATTTAATCCTGCAGGAATGATTTCAGGTTTATAAAACTACTTTTAAATGGCCTCTAAGAAGTATTTCTGTAACAGAATTATAGATTTTATCGGTGGCTGTAAAATTGTTCACAAAATGACAGGGTACCTGTTCACCGTCGGAGCCTCCGATCCAGGTCAGCGGATAGTTGCGAGTCCTACCGTAGATAAAGTTTCTGAGCCATTCATGTTCAACAGAACTGTGGACAGACGCAAGGTTTCCACCCAGGCTCACACAGTAGTTCTAAAACCAGTAAGAGAAAAACATAAAAACAGCGATGATATATGTATAATTATATATATGAGATATATATGTATAAGTTTGTGTTTATTTAAGATGAACTGTTTAATAACGAACTGTGCATGAAGATCTTGGGTGAAACTGCCCATATTTACTCACATGAACCTTCCAAATACACTTTGAAGCCCGTCTTTCATTTTACAGTTTGGTAATTAATGGTTAATAATCAAACATCCTGTTATTATTATTTATTTTTAGCATAGGTTTAGATGTTTCTCATTATTTCTGGCGTTCAAATATTTGTTTGTTGTTGTAATATTTATCTGAACTTTTCTTCTTTGCTGTGTCAGCCAATCTATTGAATGGCAACAAATGATGGTGTTTTCAACCTCATTTTGATATTTTCTATCTCTTTTCAGCTCTCATCCAAACATTTCTTGTTTTATCTGCTGCTATGAATACATCAGAATATTTCATAGCAGCTATTTCAGTCCTCAGAAGTGTCAGGTTTGCTGTGTGAGGGAGAAGTCATTACCTCAGCCTGGGCCCAGTAGTAGCTGGCAGAAACATAGAGGAAACAGCGAGACCTGTAAAGCGTCCAACCACCGGGACAAGAAGTCGCTCTCTTAGCCACGCTCTTTCCTGGAGAAGATACAGAGAGGAGCATATGAAACATCAAAAATGTAATGTCTGTTTTGAGTGTGGAGATAGTTAAGAAGTGAAAGGCGGACTAACCTGATGCATCTGTATCATTTCCAGCTTCTCCTAAAAGTGGGGCTGCATTTGATGTTATTAGAATCTGAGATTTAACATGTCTATATACTTATACTTTTTGACTAAAACACATCTGGTTTCAACTCACCTTCTGGAGCAGGTATCTCATCCACAGTTTCTAAAAGGGAAAGGAAAGATCACAAATTTTCATTCGCAGCCTGACAGAATCCTGTCATGACAAAAATGTATCTACTTTTTTTTTTTTTTTTTTTTTTTTGCGGCTCTAGTGGCTCGCTTATTCTGAAAGTAGGCTGACAGGCAGGGGGGTGGAAGAGGGGAAAGACATGCGGCAAAGGACCACGGGTCAGATCCGAACCCGGGTCAACCGCGTCGAGGACCAAGGCCTCCATATATGGGTCGCGCTTCCTGCCGCGCCACAAGCGCGCCCTATCTACTTTTAAACTATCTGAAAAACTCCTTTTGGTGTGGCAAAGCTAATTTTTCTAAAAACAGGCCAAAGTACCAGTGCGGTTACTTTGGTCATGTCGCTCACAAACCTGATTCCACAAAAGACACCGGCCTATTTGCATATCAGCTGTTAGTTGAGCTGCACAATATGTCAAGTTGCAATCATCATGGCAACACTGATCTGTGCAATATCACAAGATACAAGGACCCCTTGATCACAATATTTGGTAGAATAATATATCTACTATATTTAGTCCTGATGATGTTCTGTATTAAAACTATATGCACGTTTGTCTGAACTTTATGCATATGATGTAGATTTAAATAAATGAAAAAAATCTCTTGTTAATTGTCACAAAAATGAATGTTACAATAATAATATCTAAAAAGAAAAAGACACCTCTTAGTGCGATTACACATTCTTAACAGTTGGTTTATCGTTACTGCAAAGAACCCATGTGAATACCTCTGGTATACAATTAGTTTGTCTCATTTTATTACAAATTATAAAACTAAACTCACGTTCTGGAACAGGTTCCTTAGTTCCGGATACATCTTGGGCGTCTGCAGGAGATGTAGGTTATCACAATGGCATTGTTTGCATAATTTGTAACATTTAAAGCAGGTGTACATTATGCTTAAAAATTCCTGCTTTTACATGGAAATCTACATTTACAGGAACAACATACCTGCAGTGCTGCTCAGAGCCAGCAAAGCACAAAGAAGGATCGGTAGGGTCAGCATCTTCATGGTGGAGATAATGTAGATCAAAGACAATGAAAACCTTAAGAAACAAAAACAAGAAACAACCTGGTAAGAATAAAGAATATAACGAGTCTTTACCAACCTCAAGGATTACCTTGTTTCCTTTACCTCAGCGCCTGACTCTGGAGATGCTGAACAAGTCAAAGAGCTGCTCTTATATACAGTTTCCATCAGCTGGCAAACCAGGAAATGTGAAACAGGCATGTCCGTAGAACACACATGCAGAAAAAACAAATGTATACGATGACCATATCAATACACCGCGGCATATTAGATTTCACATTTGTTGTGTCTGTATCTTATGACATTAACGTGGGTGTTGCCTTAGTTCAGTAATATGTGTTCATTCAGCTTCTGTCTTCCTCATCAGGTAACAAAGTTGCCAAATCGGTCTTTAAAACAAACATACACCTATCCTTTAAACTAAAATATAATCCATCCGTAACCAAATAGTCAACTTTTAATCCTAAAAGCTGATGACACAAAATAAGACGTTTTTGCCAACTTTTGTGAACCATACCTCAAATTGTGCTCTTAATATCCACATTTTGAGGTTAAATGGACCGCAGAATAAGTCCATGCACAGGGCTGTTTAAAAGTAACTTTTTCTGTCGGGTTACTGTCTGTCTTACCAGTAAATCAGATGTAAAAAAAGAACATAACTGGTTTGTGTGTTTTGTTCTTTTCAAACTCTTGTGTCTGATTCTACACTTCTGAATGTAATTAGCCTGTACTCTGACGATAGCGGGTTGTAAATCCTTCTGGTCTTTTAAGTTAAAGCTGTAATTAATTTGTGGTTGATGTAATTTCCAGATCCAATTGTCATACAGTAATTAGATCAAACAGAACATGCTACAGTTTGGCATCAAAGAAACGATGAATGCATGGAAAAGTACCTCTATGGATGTGATGCTGTGGACTGCTTGTCTTGCAACGACCTTTGGAACATCCTTAAAGGGCATCGCCTCGTAGATGTATCAACTTCAACTTTAGAATTAGGCAAAGGGCACTTTTGAGCTATATTTCGTGTGATTATAAAAGCTAACAATTTGGAGCACTGACAATTAATAATTAAGCAATTTTCATAAAATCATGTTAAGAAAAACGTTTAAAGATTTAATACTTAATTAGTTAATTTGTTCTTTGTGGATCAAGAGTTGACTAGTAAATAAAATGTACGTCAATATTATCTCCACATCTTATGGTGGCTATAGTGCATGTTGTGAAAGCTTTCCCCCCATTACCCACTGCTGCTTTTTGTGTCCTTTTATTGTCTTAAAAATGTTGTTGTGCCCTGAAGCCACTCAAGATATAGAAAACACACAAAGACAAACTTGTTTCGATGCTTCAGAAATTTAATTTTGAAATAGAAAACAGGGTAAGGTTTAGTTGAGCTAAAAGCATTCTTTCCAGACTACATTCCATTTGCTCTTTGCCATGTGACCAAAGAGACATTCCACCTCCTGAATCTTGTCGCTTCACTCATTTCTCAGCGTTACAGCAGCGGGAGAGAATAAAAGAAAAGTAGAATTGATTAGACGTCTTGTTTGGGATGTTCCTTCAGCTCTGGTCTTAACCCCGTACACAGACAAACGGGTATCGGTATGTGCATGGGTAGTCTATCCCACATTTGCGAGCTGCAGGCACAGAAAACAAAGATAAGGATAAGGATTGCAACGTTCTTGGCAAGACATGTTTTTTTTTTAGCTAAACAGACAAATGTTGTAAATGTAAATATTTTCTCTGTTTATGATTAAATGTCTTGATGGTGTTTGTGTGTGTTTTCTGTGTTAGATTACATGAATAGTTCATCGCGAGGCAGTTAAGACTACGGCTGCTTGAAGGCCTTGATGAGCACCAGTTTCTGAAGAGGAAGCGAGAGCCATCACTCCAGAACCAGTTACGCTCCTGGAAAGTAAGAGGAGAAAGCAGAATAAAGAGTGAACGTATGAAATCTATAAACACTCAGTTCCTTCAACCTTCATTAGACAAGAAATGGATGAGGAAAGCTGATATTTGAAACTTTAAGCTTGCTGTTATTGAGTAAAAGTATCACTTTTACTCATCTATTTCCTATCAGACAGACAGACAGACAGACAGACATACTTTAATAATCCCAGAGGGAAATTACAGAATTTATACTGAAATTCTGGTAAATTTTCCTAAATAAAAGACAAGAAAACAAAAATAAAAACATTTCTGAAATGTCCCACACAAGTTTTGCAGAAGAATAACTAATTGTTTCTCAGACAATACCTGCTCTCCGTCGGAACCGCCGATCCAAGTCATTTTAGATGAACAATCCTTGCTCTGAATGTAGCTTCTAAGCCAGTTGTATTCAGAGGAGCTCCGTACAGATGCAAGGTTTCCCCCCCGGGCCACACAGTAGCTCTAGAGAGGCAGTGAAAAACAAAGAAAAGAAACACAGAAACTATATTGACTATATATTGACTTACTTAATACTAAAACAAAACCAAGAAAAACTTAGGAGCAGCAAAAAGATCTAGAGGCCTACCAGCTGCTTTGACAATTTCTCTAAAATACAACATGCTGAGTCTTGGAGAGTGCATCTCTTCCGGTGTACGGGGAAGCCATTTAATCTCCCTAATTGTAGAATTACTATGAATTTCAGGTTTATGTTTACATGTTGCTGTTTGCAATTGTTTTCTGTACAGAGTTAAAAATGGCCAGACTTATTATATGTGAACCGATAGCATTAAATAGTTTGCCGTGTGATTGCAGGTGTTACCTCAGCTTGAGCCCAGGTGTAACTGGCTCCAACATAGTAGAAACAGCGAGATCCATATCTTGTCCAGCCACCGGGGCAAGATGTCGCTCTCTTAGCCACATGACTTTTTCCTGAAGGAAATACAAACAAGGATGTCATTCGTTAAAATCTCCACATGTGTTTAAAAGAAAGCTTTGCCATCTTTTCTTTGGTAAAGATCATTCTTGAAAAATAACATCCAGATATACATATTATCTACCTGATTTGTCAGCATCACTTTCAGTTTCTTCTTCTTCTGAAAGATTTACAGATTTCAAGGTTGTTAATATTTGTAACATTACTTTGTTATTGAATAGTTACTGTAACTATAATGAAGTGGATTTAATTACAACCAACCCTCTGGAGCTGATTTCTCCTCCTCAGATTCATCTTCTACAGCTAGAAAGAACATAAACATTATTTCACGATTTGATCTAGTGTATATTTTGAAAATAATGAGGGATTACCATATTACCAGATTTTCTAAACCCTCTTTAAGACGAACATTTCATTTTGACTTACCTTCTGGAGCGGTTTCCTCATCCTTGGATTCTACAAAAGATAAATTGAGTCAAATGAAATCTAGAAATACGCAAAAAAGACCTTAATCAGAAATTACTTCTAGTATAACAAAGTATAAGTCACCTCATAAATATGTGAATTAACACACATACATATGTATTTATATACATCTATACACCCAAATAAATATTAAAGCAATGAAAGCATGTCATTTCTTTATTTTTTAGAATAGGCTTACCTTCAGCAGCCTCCTCAGCATCCTTGGTAACAGTTCCCTTTGTGGTATCTGTGGAGGTTAAACGCATGGTTCTTGCAGGTATACTTTAAGAACCCAGCTCTTCTTTTTGATCAGAACAGCCAGTTTGGTTCATTCTGAGCATTGAAGGAATTTCAAACCAGGAATGTTTCAAACTGATCTCCTCTATTGCATTGAGCTTTCAATAGACATAATGGATTAATCACACCTGACCACACTGTAGGCCTCTGTGTTGTGACTGTGGGGGAGTGTTTGCCTACTGGTTAGAGCACTGTGCTTTGCTCCTGCAGCTTCTGAGTTCAACTCCCACAGACTGCCACTCTAGTTCCCTAAGCAAGACCCTTAACTCCGGACGCCGGACAGTGGCAGGATGCCGCACAGTGGCAGCCCACTGCTCCACCAGGGGGATGGGTTAAATGTAGTAGTGAATTTCTCCATTGTGAGATCAATAAAGTTAAATTATTAATATAAATGACTGGCCTTAAATTAAGGAGTATCACAAAATCTGCCATATTGAACTATTTCCTTGCCTTCTTGTGCTGCAGAACTACTGATGTTTCAAACATACATCATTAGTTCAAATAGACTTAATGTAGTTTTTTTAACCAGGAGATTGCTGGATTGGACGTTTTCATCAGCGGTTTATGATATTCAGGATCTCCATACTTCACATGTACAGACAAACTTACCCGCAGCCAAGCTCAGAGCCAGCAGGGCACAAAGCAGGAACGACAGAGTCAGCAGCTTCATGGTGGAGAAGATGCAGGTCAAATATTCACCTTAAAACAAAGATGATAAGGAAATCAATCAAACAATCAACCAACCAAACATTGTTAGTGTAATAAAAAATATTAAAGCTGTTTTTCCAAACCGCAGAGCAGATGTACCTTATTTCCTTTGGTTGAGATTCAGACTGTAGCCTTGGCTTTCCTGTCTGGAAGTGATGAACAAGTCCAAGACCTGATCTTATATACGATTTCTGCCCGGTTCCAGAACAGGAACTGGGTCCATGCATGTCAACATTTATCAAACACACATGACAAAGCAAACATATAAAATATCTCATGTTCATTCTAACTGGGGTATTGAGTTTCACCTGTCATGCCTGTATCTTAGAACACAAATCTGGGTGTAGTTTCAGTTTGGTGTTGTTTGTTTGGAAAGGAGGGTAACAAGAACATTCATCCCTTCAGCCAAAACAGCTGTCTCACGTTTAGTTTAGTTGAAAACTAAGTTTCTGCCTTTCTTAATACTGTGCAATCTGAAGCTAGTAAAAACAAAAGATAAATTGTCAGTTGATCCAGCATCAGTTTTATAGCTTAGTTGCACATCTAGGCTGTTAAAATGGGCACCAGAATAAATTAAAGGCCAGGTTTAACTGATGAATATTGTCACTCTTTTCAGCAAGACAATTTCACAACCATCAGACCCCAGGAAATAAAAGGCAAAATGTCAGTCACAAAACATAATCTACATTGCTGATATAAAACTATATATGTGGATAGGGCTGGTCAGTAAATTAGCATGGTTTGAGCTGAAACCAAATGAAAGAGCAGCAAGATTTATTTTAGCTGAAAGCCAGCAACATTCTTCAGGTCACATGACACAAAACCATACCGTTTTGTCAGAGTAGAGCTGAAGGTAGATATCAGAGATACAAAGGCATCCTATAAAAGGAGGATGACTCACACCATGCATGGCATGGCATAAGTCAACTTAAAGACATTGACATCAACACAACCACCTGCCGTTTGTAAGGAATGGCAGGTTATCCCCCAGTATATTGTCCCACATGCCAATCATTGTGACGCACTCGCGTAACGCCAATGTACGTGCACGTCCCTTGTTGATTTCCGCTTGATGGTTGTGCACTTCTAGTGTTTATTTATTCGGTTAGCTTAAGTGTTAGCTCCGGTGTTAGCCATCTATGCTGCTCTCACTGTATACTTTGAACATGGCTGAGAGTTGCAAGAAGTAAACTGTATTCACGTTTATGAGAAGAGGTCGGCCTCAGTAGAAAGAAATAAGACCAGAGTGGATTTGGGAGAATTTTTCATATGATGAAAGGTGCGGAAGGTAGTGGGTAAGACGGTCTTGCACATGCAAAGTTATTCGAAAAGGGGCTTCTAGAAAACTTCTAGAAAATTTGCACTTTCACATGAAACTTACTGGGGACACATCAGCTGCTTCTGATCAAGTTTGTCTCTGCCTGTATCATCTGGTCAAGTTTGTCTCTGATATCAACACCCAGTCAAGTTTGTCTCTGCCTGTACCATCTGGTCAAGTTTGTATCTTCCTGTATCATCTGGTCAAGTTTGTCTCTGATATTAACACCCGGTCAAGTTTGTTTCTGCCTACATCATCTGGTCAAGTTTGTACCTTCTTGTATCATCTGGTCAAGTTTGTCTCTTCCTGTTATTATCTGGTCAAGTTTGTCTTTGATATCATCACCCTGTCAAGTTTGTCTCTGCCTGTATCATCTGGTCAAGTTTGTCTCTGCCTGTATCATCTGGTCAAGTTTGTCTCTTCCTGTATCATCTGGTCAAGTTTGTCTCTGCCTGCATCATCTGGTCAAGTTTGTCTCTAATATCACCACCTGGTCAAGCCTGACTCTGCGGTCTCCAGCCATTGCTGTCTCTTCTGCCACCATCTACATCTTTTATAAATAACTTTTACAAAACACTGTGTCCGGTTCCAAACTCTGGTTTGCAGAACACCCCACATTACATGTGGTTGCAAAAAAAACAGCTTTAACAAAACAGCTTCTTCCAGCAGGCTGTCAATCTGATGAACTGTTAACAAAGTCCCCCGATTGATACAATGCTTATTTAAACCAATCCAACAATTTCTTTCGTTTCAAAAAAAAGATGTGTATATACACATTTACATTATAAAAATATATTTATATATTTCTTCCCGTATGTTTGTGTCACATACTTGGCAATTAAAGTGGATCCTGGTTATTGTTATTAGCACGGTGCGACATGTATTGTATGTGTTTTGAGGACAACTGTTGTATGCACTTAATTAACATTTAAAATTAGCAAAGATCTGCCCTAGCAGCGTTTTGAGTGGAGTTGACTTTCTTGGTTTCTGTGATGTCGTGATGTTGCTTCCTAAAAAAAATCATCATGTGGATGTGCTTTTTAAACAAAAGGTACTGTTTACTTCACCCCAGATGTAATGTCTTGCCTAAAGCTAAAAGTGTATTGTAGCTAAATCAGATAAAAAAATGTTTGTTGATAAACTATTGAGGTGCATCGGGTGAATTGAAGAGACAAAACTAAAGCATATGTGACACCTCTAGAGGAACAAAGCTGGGCCCCACAGTGTTGCTGTGAAGGAAAAATACCAGTGAACTGACTGGTGTATTCTGATAAAGTGTTTTTAGGAACAAATGAACATAAAAGCATATATTTATAAAATGTTTAAGATAAAGTCAAACAATGAAAAATAATCACAAAATAAGTAAAATTTTAGATAAGACACAAGAGTCCCACATATATTTGTAACAATCATAGACAAGAGATTATCAGGGAATGAACTGGAACTTGGTAAGACAAAAGGAAACAAAAACTGTATAAAACCATATTTTTATGTTTTCTAAAGTTTGCAATGAGATGCAAGAGAAACAAACGTGAAGGAACACAAATTACTTTCATCAACATGGTTTTAGAATCCACTTATGTAAACTACATTAAACTGCTACATTAAAAGGATTAAAAGACTATTAATGCAGGCTTCCCAGAGAGAAGTACTTGCACTTAAATACACACATTGGCTCGCTGCACAGTGGAAACTCTACACTGTGTTTGCTCGCCTATCGCATTTGCCAGATGCATTACACCAAACTAAAAACATCTCCACCCAGACTGTTGGATTCCAAAGTTTATCTTAATTAACACTGTATGTCATCCATTAGGACATACGTTGCCACATTTATGAATATGAGGCAACTATTTGAAGTAAAAATACAGGGAAATGTGATATTATATTTTCTTTATAAATGGGTCCAATAATTTAGTAATTTAAGAGTTCGATTTTTCAGCCCTCGGTTGCCTTCATCCTCATGAGGTCTGCTAAAATTGTGAATTTGTACTTCTGCAAGGAGACAATTGCCATGAGTTTGTCTAATATCTATAAAAACAATTGTGAATATTTTCTCTCAGTATGGCACTGAAAATGCATTTACTTGTTAATTCTAGCTGGAAGTTAGTTAAAATTTCACTGAAGTATCTTTAACTGTGGTCAAATAATAAAACACCAACTGAGTTTATTAAAAATACATAATTAATTCCACATACAAATTCAATCTGAAAAACTCACACAGAAAGAAGAGACAATTAGAAGAATTTATTGATACAATATTTTAAGACTTTGGCGCTCAGACCTCGGCAGGAAACATTCACGCTGAATTATACTTCAATATGCATAAGCAGGTGTATGAGAATAGGAATGATCCCCCAGGCCTGAAACTGGTGGCTGAGTGGAGATAGAAGGAGTTTGTTCTGTCCATATGGTGATCTGTTTGAGCTAGATGTCCAATTTGATAAACACAGGTTTGCATGCTTGTGCCATGATGAGCAAGCTTGAAGCGACTGTGGAGAAGAAAAACTCCCCTTTGGGAAGAAACCTCTGGCAGAACCGGGCCCAACATGGCGGTCTTCTGCCGGACCGATTGATATATGACAGCAAATTCTGTAGAGTCCAGGAGGAATTACACTCTAATAGGAACAAGGTTGTAGGAGCACATAGGAAAGCCAGATGGAGCTGCTGATGGTGGAGAAGGGGATGGAGGTGGGTTGAATCCAGTCATCAGAGTCCAGATACGACATCGCACAGCGACTGCTTGCTTGCTGGGTAGAAGTTGAGCTGGATTTGAAGTTCTTTTAAGATGAATCCAGGACACCGATTGGCTTCTAGGAGGAGCAGTTCAAAGCTGATTGGCTTGCATCGGAGGCGAATGAGTCCCTGATTGATGGAGATAAGCAATGAGTTTCTTCAGTCTGAATTTCCGCATTTCGCTTTATATAAATGTTGCATTTTCCTACCCAAAATTTTACATGTACAAGCAGTTGTCTAAACCTGACCACAAGAAAACAATAGATTTTTTTTTTCTGCACCGGTTGAGACTCAGAGATTAATGTTGCTAGCTGAATACTCATCCATGTACCAAAGTATCTTTTTTCACCTTAGGCAGAAACAGCATATATATATATATATATATATATATATATATATATATATATATATATATATATATATATATATATATAATTTTTGGTAGACTGCAACAAAGCTGGTCAAACCTAATTAACATACAGCCTTGGTTCTGCTGTTTTTGCCTTTGAGAGATATATAAATTATGTTAAATCTCAAAAAACAATAATAATAAACATTAAATGCAAAATGACAAACAAAGAATAAAATAAACCTAGTAGGTGACTCCTCCTTCTAAGTGTCCACCTGCCTATTTCTTAGAATAATTGTGCCGAAAAGCATCAGTTTTTCATCTCTAAAAAAACAAACCATACGGATGTTGGAGGGTGGATTTATATTTTTGCCATACAATATTAACAGGTCAGATTTTTATCCACTCAGTGATGGAATACAGTAAAAAAAATTCTGCTATTTGCTCTGTCTTCTCTAAAGGTGATGCAATAATAAGATGGTGGCAACATTTTGAGTCAAGCATGAAACTCAGAATGTTTGTTCAGTGTCAAAAGCCTTATTAAAACTAGTGATGTTAGCCATTGCTTTAAGCACAGGTATTATTCACTTCTGTATCTAATTACTGATACCTGATTTTTTTGCTTAAATGACACATTATTTGCATGGGAAACATTTACTGTAAACTCTTTAATGACAGGATTAAACTTGTTCTACTGAATAAAACATTTTCTGAAGATAATTTGCATTTGCACAAATTTTGAAAAATAAACTGTAAAAACAAAACACACGTATATTTCCATAAAATTAACCCCACTTCTCTGAAGCATTCTGCATGTTAGTCAGTTTTAGATTTCACTGTCATGGTTTTGAGGAGGTGCTGCTGAGTTTTAATTCTACTGGAATTCAACTTAAAGAAATTGGTTTGGCTCTTTAAAAGGTCAATGAGGAAGTTCCTTTGTAAGTATTAAACCACAGTGAGATTCAAATCCTCCAAATAATCTAGGAAAAATGAGAAAACCTCTTGGAAATCAACCAATCCTCAACATATATCTTTTTATTTCATCATGACTCAGGTGTTGATTAATCTTTGTACTTTGTGACTTTTTGCAAGGTGTGTGTCGGTTCAAACCATGAAACTGAATCAGGGAGTTGTCAGAGAGGACTTTGCTCTGCAAACTTCCTTCACTGTATCAGTTTCATGAAAAGTAAATATAAACTTCAGGGTAATTTTGAAAGATTTCTTACTAGATAGCTTTATACAGCATGTTTATTTAAAACTGCAATTATGTATTATGTGGTCGAAAATATCCTTGTTGAGCAATGAGTGGTTCACAAACAAACCCAACTTACTTTTCTAACTTTTTGACAGAGATGATAGGCAAGTCAAGGCAAGGCAAATGTATTTGTATAGCACATTTTAGTAGAAGGACATTGCAAAGTGCTTTACATGATTTAAACATAGGAAAAGAAAAACAGGATAAAAGCAAGTTGGAATAAAATGTAGAAAAATTTAAACAAAATAAAACATGGGAGAATGGAAACTAAGAGTAAATATTAAAAAGAGTCTGTTCTGGTTCTGCAGAGTAAGCTGGAGCTAGAAGACCTTAGTGATCTGGATGGTTGATACACTGATAACAAGTCTGTAATGTATTTAGGTGCTAAGCCATTCAGGGATTTATAGACTAACAGAAGTATTTTAAAGTCTATTCTCTGAGATACAGGGAGCCAGTGTAAGGACATCAGAACTGGGGTGATGTGCTCTTCTTTCTTAGTTTTAGTGAGGACGCGGGCAGCAGCGTTCTGGATCAGCTGCAGCTGTCTGATCCACTTTTTAGGCAGACCTGTGAAAACACCGTTGCAGTAATCAGTTCTACTAAAGATAAACACATGGATTAATTTTTTCCAGATCCTGCTGAGACATTAGTCCTTTAATCCTGGCAATAGGGCAATAATTAGTCCAACAGTTTAATTCAGAATGCAGAAATCCCAACAGGTAAGAATTGGGTGATACATAAAAGAGCAAAAACCCAGAAACTACAGATTTGATGGGCAGAGTTTAAAACGGGTAAATTTCCTGATAACACAGTTACCTTGTTGCAAGGCCTTCTGTAGCCCCCACTGTTTGCACCATGCTTACACAACCACCTACCTCACTTTGTGTAGATGCACACTATGCACTAGGTCACTATGACCCCCAGGTAATGTGACCTGGGAGGCGAGGGGGGGAGGGGGCACTGCATCCATGTTGTCGTCAGAGGATCAGACCAAGGCAAGGGGCCAACAATGTCCTCTATTCACCTGAGGAGCACCCTAGCTGTCCCTCTTAAAGATAGGGGACGTCTTTTGAGATCATTTGTGTGGATATTTTATGTGTTGATCATTACTAAAAGTTCCAGTACTTTTGGGTTCCTTGTGTTTTGTTCACATATTCATGTTCACATATTCATCTTGTTTTGTGTGTGATCACACGGATAAAACATTATCCATGTGATCAAAAGGGTGGAGTGTTAATGGAGTATTATTCTGAAGTCACTATGGCCTCACGCCACTCAGACATGGGAGGCTTGGAGACATGATGGCTGTGTATGAGATCCACTGTTTGGTGATTGCAAGGCCAAATGCTGCGTAGCTACTGTGCGAGATGTTGATTGTCAAGGATAGACTGTCTCTGTTGTGTCTCATGCCAAGGACACTGTGCAGTATTAGGGAGAGCCGAAAGCGAGGAGGGGCAGAGACAGGGCAGACCCAGACTGCAGCGGGACCGTGTGGTGCGATTACTTCGATCTATGTGATCTCTGCTCTGTTTGCCAATAAAAGTGCTGGAACTTCATCACTCTGCTGTCTCCTTGTTCAGTAACTCTGGAAAGTCAGTTGTTATTGTTTAGAATTCCAACCACACAGGAGGGCAGGATTCTTAAAAGAAGACTTAAAAAAAACTATTTAACCAAAAGAAATCATTAAACACACAAGCAGGCTTCAGATTTCTTTTTCTGTTAGACCATCTATTGGTACAGTCTTCTTCTCAACCAATCCCACCTTGAAACATGTGACATTTTGGCCAAATTTCTAAATGACATTGTTCAATCATGATCGCTGGATGGGTCAGTGAATCATTTGACCTGTTGCTTCTAACAATGAACTGAAACTACTGAGCCAAACTTAAAAATAATGTAGGGTGGGAGGTAAAAAATTTTCAAGAAACCTCTCCGGAAGCACACATTGAAATCATTTCTGCATCTCTTTTTTTTTAGCACATTAGGGGAACTAAGCACTATCCTTCACGTGAAGGAGATAAGACTATAAACACTTGTGCAGCATCATTCTTGCAGAGAAAAAGGTTGATTTGTATCTCTGAGGTTGTTGTGTCACTTCTGTTCTATTTTCTAAGTTCTTTTTTTCTATTTGCTGGTGGGTGTGTTTAAAACCATTTCTTTTATGGTACATCCCATAATATCAATGCTCCAAACTCTCCCTATTTGATCTGCTTCAGTTTGCTTACTGTTCCACAGAGAACGCTATCTTCTCTAAACTCCACCTGAGCCTGAAGCACATGGAGGAGAACAAAACCCACATCTGAATGCTTTTTACGGTTTCCTTTACATCCCCCAGCACCTGGCGAGCAAACTGGCCCTCCTTTGAATCAACAGCCCCCCTGTGTAACTGGCTGCTGGATCTCCTCACAGAGAGACCTCACTCTGTCTGGGTTGGAAAGAACACCTCCAGTGTCATCTCCCTCGGTAGCAGGTCCGCTCAGGGCTTTGTACTGAGCCAATTGCTCTTCACCCTGATGACCCAGGACTGCTGTGCGATGTTCAGTACGAACCACATCATTAAGTATGCAAACGACGCCCTAAACAAGAAAAAACACCCGAAAGTCCCAAAACAACCCATACAAGTTTGCTATTTGTCTAATGTAAATAGTGTTGTACTTTCCCTTTAATTTGCAGCAACACTAAAAATGAAAAATAAATGGACTGAATCTATATAGCGCTTTTCCAATTCATACTGATCACTGAAAGTGCTTTACTTTAGTGACATTGACTCAATTGCACTCACTACATGCACACACTTATCTACTGATATGCAGATTGGTAGGCAACTTGAGGTTAAGTGCCAGGGGAACATCGACATGTGACAGGGGGAGGCTGGAATCAAACCTGCAACCTTGCCAGACGACTACTGTACCCACTGAGCCACAGTTTGTCATTTATTTTTCATGGTTTGGTGTTGGTGGTTCAGTTTGTTACACTATTGGACAATAATAACAAAAAAAGCCGTGAAGCTTCCATGGATGACACGTCTATTCAATTCAGTTCAGTTTTTATTTGTCTAGCGGCAATTCACAACACGTCATCTCAAGGCACTTTACAAAGTCAAATTCAATCAAACCCTCCAGGTTGGTCAGAAAGTTCCTCTCAAACGAAACCCAACAGTTGCATCAAGTCTCTCCAAGCAGCATTCACTCCTCCTGGAGAAGCATAGAGCCACAGTGGACAGTCGTCTACTTTGTTAATGACTTTGCAGCAATCCCTCATACTGAGCATGCATGAAGCGACAGTGGAGAGGAAAACTCCCTTTAACAGAGAGGAAAACCTCCAGCAGAACCAGAACCAGGCTCAGTGTGAATGCTCATCTGCCTCGACCCACTGGGGCTTAGAGAAAGACAGAGCAGAGACACAGAAAGCACAGAAGCTCACATTGACCCAGGAGTACTTTCTATGTTAGATGGTAATAGTGGATGATCTGTCTTCCCTGGATTATGTCACAGCTACAGAACGTCAGAACCAGGTGTACCTACTATGAAGAAAAAAAATGAAGTTAAAAGCTGAAATAACAACAAGCAATGCAGATTGTAGAACAGTAGAATTCAGTAGAGTGAGAAAAATAGATCCTGATGTCCTCCAGCAAGCCTAAGCCTATAGCAGCATAACTATAGAGGTAGCTCAGGATAACATGAGCCACTCTAACTATAAGCTTTGTCAAACAGGAAAGTTTTAAGATTAGTCTTAAAAGTAGACAGGGTGTCTGCCTCACAGACCAAAACTGGGAGTTGGTTCCACAGGAGAGGAGCCTGATAGCTAAAGGATCTGCCTCCCATTCTACTTTTAGAGACTCTAGGAACCACCAGCAGACCTGCAGTCTGAGAGCGAAGTGCTCTGTTAGGAACATACGGGGTAATCAGAGCTCTGATATATGATGGAGCTTGATTATTAAGGGCTTTATTACGTGAGAAGGAGATTTTTAAACTCTTTTCGTGATTTAACAGGAAGCCAGTGAGGGAAGCTAAAATAGGAGAATATGATACCCTCTTGTTGATTTTCATCAGAAGTGTCGCTGCAGCATTTTGGATCAGCTGAAGACTTTGAACTGCGTTTTGTGGACTTCCTAACAGTAAAGAATTACAATAGTCCAGCCTTGAAGTAACAAATGCATGGACTAGATTTTCAGCATTGCTCCGGGGGGGAGTGGTGGCCTAGTGGTTAGAGCATTGAGCTCTAACCACTAGGCCACCACTTTGACCCTAAATCAGATCCATACTCAATGTTTTTCTTCAAAGCAGCGTCAAAAATTATTGATCATGTCACATTTAATTTGAGTGTCTGTTACTTCACACAACAAAACCAGATGTTAAAAAAATGGACTAAACAAGTAGGTGAATTTTGTCACTGCTTCTTTCCTAAAAATGGACACTAAGGTTCTGCTCCCCCTGCAGGCAAAATGTGGCCAAGATCTGATTTTTTGGGGCTTCAAGTGACCAAGTCAGACTTTAAGAACTAGTGTAAACACTGAGATCTGGTCTATATGTGAGTCAGATTGGTGAAACTTCCATATGGGTCCAGGCCCAGTCTGGCATCTGATCTGAATTGGACTCCAGAGAGAACAACCAACACAGATTTGATGTGACGTTGACATCACTTTGCATCAACATTTGTCACAACTTTATGCTGGGGGGGATGAGATTGCAGTTAGCAAGACAGATGGCAGCTGTGACAGTACTGCACAGTGGAGGAAAGAGTAAGATTAAACCTTATCATTATGTAGCAAAACCTATACTCAAGTCAAATTAAAGACTTGTATAGGAACCCTTTGGATGAGGCCCCGTAGAGAGCCTGGCCGTGCAAACTCTGTCTACAATCCTACCATGCGGACTTTGTAATGCCAAAGATTACGATATGCAAACCAATTACACAAAACAATAAGCAAACACAAGCATGCAAAGCTAAAAACATTTGTTTCACTGAGTCAAAAGAAGATACCATAAAACATTTGATAGTTAACCAGTCCCGATAAAATTTTGTTCTTCGCCGTTACATGACATCCATGCCAAGTTCCTTCGTACTGCAGTTCTCAGAGCCATGACAAGGGGAAAAGATAAGGCATTCATCTGGGGTTGTGATCAGTGATGATGCATTTTTAGGTTAAAAATGTTAAATTCTGAGCTATTTTTTGCTTCAATTCCCTTTTTTATGGTCAGTTCCTCATTTTGTGAGAGATTGTAATTTGACAACAAGCTGTATTTATACCCCCTGTGATCCCAGTTTGAAGGCTAGAAGTGCTGGCTGGTACAGAGCAAGGGATCAATCTGCATCAGGTTTGCTACAACCTTTCTGTTCATCATCTCTACTGGTTCTACTGGGACTGTGATTATTGCTAATACATTGCTTTTTTTTTACTTTAGGGTGTAAATCTGCATAATTTCCACCATGAAGATATTGACTCTAGCGTTTCTATTCTTGGCCTTGATGGCTCTGAGCCAAGCTGCCGGTGAGTTTGTCTTTAAATATGGATTCTAACTATAATGTTTTTCGTTTCTCTCAACATCAGAACAAGCTTATGGTACAGCCTAAACTACCTCTGATACAGAGAAAGAAGGAATCCCCTCAGCTGTACATTTGTTATGAAAGTTTAATTGTTGAGCTGACATTAAATCGTGGCATTAAGTTAAAACGATAGTTACTGACAATTAATGTTTCAGAGTATTTGGTTTAATATATTAATTATATCTTAAGGTTCTCCAGTTGCTGTGGCTGAAAGTGAGACTAAAGAAATTCCTGCAGAAGGTGAGCTCAACGTTTCTCCATATTGGTTTAATGGGCAAAAGCTCCTAAAATGAAATCCTGTGTGAAATACGATTGAATACTTTCTAATTTAGGCTTTCATGGAATATCAAATGTGTGAATATGTTAAGCTTTAGACAAACTTTTTTATTTTAGGATTTAAGTATTTCAGCTTTATCAATTACTCAGTTATTTTGTTGGCAGCCCGAGGAAAGGAGAAAGAGTCTAATTGATTTGGCCACACAGAAAGTTGTACAATGCTGGACTCTCTCCATAAAAAGAGTTTCGTCCATTGCATGAATGCAATGGAAGTCTCAATAAATATCATAAAATAAATAATGAAATGCTATCACACATCACACAACAAACTAATCAGTATATGTCAAATATCAATTCAACACAGCTGATAACAAGTAAATGACTATTGTAGCTTTAAACAATTAACCACAAAGGGCTGATTCTAGCAGTAGTATATTTCAGTGTAATGTATTAGTTATATTTAGTTAGAAAATCTTTTGGTTTTCCAGCTGCCAATGATCACCTGAGACTTTTCCATTTCCAGAAGGTTAGCTCCTGTTTCCCGTTATTTTTTCTGATTGGTGGAAACAAAATTGGAAATT
>NW_023396560.1:360000-466923 GCF_011125445.2 Fundulus heteroclitus | reverse complement strand
AGTCAAACCATACATGAGTGATTTTTGGTTTTTGCGATGCATGGCGTTCTCTTCATCCTAATAGTAGAGAATACACTTTTTTCTCAAATGTTCACCATTCGACTCCTCGTCTGGATTACTTTCTAATAAGCAGCTCACTGCTGTCGGAAGTTTCAGAGAAGGTAATTCATCCTATTGCTCTCACTGATCACGCTCCTGTTTACTCTCAACTTAATTTAAAAAAAATAACCCCACAAAACAAAAGCTGGAGATTTAATACATCTCTGCTTAAAGATGAAGAATTTATAAAATTCATCAAAGAACAGTGGGCTTCATACTTGGAATACAATGATCAACCAGGTACATAGGCATCGATATTGTGGGAAGCTGGAAAAGCAGTGATGAGAGGTAAAATAATTTCTTTCTCATCTCATAAAAAGAAAACAAAAAGATTCAGCAATTAGAGAAAAACCTTAAGTTACTAGAATCCTCTCAAGAAGAAGGAAAGTTAGGTAAAATCCGTGAAGTAAAATTAGAACTAAACCACTATATTGAAAAGCAAAATAGATTTCTAATACAAAGACTTCGAAAAGAATTTTTTTAACATGGCAATAACTCAGGAAGATTCCTAGCTAATCAGCTTAAAATAAATAAGGAGAAAACTACTATATTTGCAGTTACAGATTCAACTGGTAATACAGTAAGTGAACCGGAGTGTATAAATAATACCTTCCGCGATTTCTACAAATCTTTATACACGCCACAGATAAATCCATCAGAGAAGGATATCAAGCAATTTCTGGATAAAATTACACTTCCTAAATTATCAGATAACCAAAGATGACACTGGATTCCCCGCTGACAACAGTTGAACCCAGGAAGCTCTTAAAAGCATGCCTAATAAAAAGGCTCCAGGTCCAGATGGATTCCCCACTGAGTTTTATAAAGAGTTCTGGAATATTCTAGCCCCAACGTTCCACAGAATGTTGCTGGAAATACAGGAAAAAGTCAGATTTCCAGCTAATATGAATTCTACCACCATCAGCCTTCTGCTCAAGCCAGACAAAGATCCTGTGTTGCCCACCAGTTATCATCCCATATCCTTAATTAATGTGGATATTAGATAATCGTAAAGCTTTTGCAAAAAGATTAGACAAGTAACTCCTCTCATAATACATCCAGATCAAACTGGGTTTCATCAGAGGAAGGCAGTCATCCACAAATACACGCAGAGTTACTTAATTTAATTGATTATTCTACAGTAAACATTAAAACCAATATATTGTCTGTAGACGCAGAAAAGCATTTGATAGAGTAAACTGAAAATTTTTATTCACTACTCTTGATAAATCGGTTTTGGGCAATTTTTTCATAAATTGTTAAAAATATTATACAGTTCTCCCAACAGCATGTGTCAGGACAATAATCAAATATCTTCCAGTTTTGTCTACAGAGGGGGCACCAGCAAGGATGCCCTCTTTCTCCATTACTTTTTTCCATCTTTATAGAACCTCTAGCAGCAACAATCAGACAAACAAAAGTTGTAAAAGGTATATAATGCATGAAAATAGAGCATAAGATTAGTCTATACGCGGATGATGTATACTTTATCTCCAGCATTCAAATAGTTCTCTTTCACAAGTAATTAGAATACTAGAATCTTTCTCTAAAGTATCAGATTACTCTTTAAACTGGTCAAAATCTACGGTACTGTCAATTAATTGCTCTCTCGAAAACTCCCTAGATTTACAAATGCAATCAGGAAATATTAAATATTTAGGTATTACTGTGTCGTCTAAATTAACGGATTTACTTAAACTTAACCACGCCCCACTTTTATACAGGATAGAAGAGGACCTTAAAAGATGGAAATCGCTTCCAATCTCACTTATGGGTAGGGTAGCTTCAATAAAAAATGATGGTCCTACCTAGAATTAATTATTTATTTTCAATGATCCCCAATAAACCATCATCCGACTGTCATGAATCAGAGCAGAGGACCCAGAATTCAACTAGACCACAGAGGTTCGGTAAAAGAATATTTAAAATCCAAAAAGGGCAGAGAAACACACAGTCCAGTTGGCAGGCCAAGGCAGGAACAGACAGAAAACAGGGTGGCTCAGATCTCTGGGGACAAGGGGTGTCAAAAATCCAAAAGCAACCATAACAGAAACTTGCAGGAGGAGACTCCACCCATACTCAAACAGACGACCTGGCACTGATGTCTGGTCTCAACAGTTTTATATAGAGGTGGATGCAGGTGAAACCGGTAGAGGTGATTGCAGCAGGGGTGGAGTTAGGCAGATGTGCAGAATAAATAGACCAGACATCAGTGCTGAGGCTCAAAACAAGTACAAAAAGCTGACAAGACAAGTGGACAGAAACAAACTACACACAATCTAATAAAGAACAAAACAACCCTGAAGTACAAACCTAAAACAGAAAATAAAGCTAAGACTAAAACTGATGACAAAACAGGATAAACTAACAGTAAACAAGAACCTAGACAAGACAAAACTCAAAGCAACCAGAGAACCTAAGGAAGGAGGGCAAAATACCTTAAACATAAACCAGAACAGAACGTGACACCGACTGGTTTAAATCTCTAGACTCTGCCATTTCTAAATTTCTTTGGAAAGATAAACCCCCACGTATTAGCTTAAAGACAATACAGAAGACTAAAGACAGAGGAGGATTAGATTTGCCTAACTTCCATAACTATTACTTAGCAAATAGGCTACAATACATCTCTAAATGGATAAAAAATAGTCATCTAGATGAGCCTTGGTTAGATATAGAACAGGAAATGTGCAATAATATCATGATTTCAGATTTGCCATTTATTAGCTCAAATATAAAACGGCATACATGCTTCAAAAATATCAACATTAGTTTTACTCTGACAGCATGGTGGGAGTTCCTTAAAATGACAAAGTCATCCCTTATCCCATGCAGTCGTACACCTATCTGGAATAACCCTGATATCCTACAAAATAATAAAATGATAAACTTTACATACTGGAAGAATAAAGGTATTAAATATCTGGAACATCTACTTGACGGAACCGAGTTCATCAATTTTGCTAAACTAAATATGCAATATGGCATTAGTAAAAATAAATTCTTGGAATATGAACAACTTAAATCTATAATTAGAAATAAATATAAGCATATTAATGGTGGTTTACAAATCCCAACTAATATATTAGAGTTCCTAGATTTAACCCCCCCCAAACTACTGTCTAAATCATTCAGGACACTGACTAAAATAGATGATTCAATATCTCTTCCTATTATGAAATGGGAAAAGGATTTATCAGTCACCTTTGAACAAAACTTCTGGGCTCAGATATGTCTAAGAACTTTCAAATTGACTAGAAACACCAACTTACAACTAATACAATACAAAATCTTTCACAGAGTACACTACACAGGACAAAGATTATTCAAGATGGGTTTGGCACAAGATGGGGGGTGGGGGGATGGACGTTCTGGTGGGCTTGTGTCTGGCCCCCTGTCCCGGTCCTGGTCCGTGTCGTCTCCCGGTGCGGGTTTCGCTTGGGGGTGGGGTTTGGGATGGCTCGTGCGGGCTGGCTGGCCAGGGTCCCCCTCTCTTATTTATTTATTTATTTACTTTTTTTTTTTTTTTTGGGGGGGGGGGGGGGGGAAAGCCAGTAGGCTTGGTGGGTGGGCTGGGGGGTTGATGGTGTTGGTTCCCTGGTGGGTGGTTGGCTGGCGGGCCCTGCGCCTCTCCGTGGGCCCCGGGCTACGGTGGTGCCGCTGACGAGGCCCCTTCTCTGGGTGGGGCTTTCGGGGAGCGGGGGGGCCTATTGGAGTCAGTAGGGGAGCTGGCTCCCTGGGATGGCTTCCCAGTCCTTTGCTCCCCATCCCCGGACTCCTCCCTCTGCCTGCTCCATCACGCCGCCACACATGTAGGTCCTTGGGGAGGGGGCGTTACTGGAGGTTGCCACTTTCTGGTGACGCCTCTCTCCCCATTTTATCATGCATCTTAGGACACTTTCACTTCAAACATTTTGACAATGCACACTCATGTAGGCCATGGTATGGGGGTGGTGGGGGGGGGGGGGGGGGGGGGAAGACGTCTGGGGGGGGCTTATGTTGTGTGAGCCTCACCTCGGACGGCTCCCTTCACCTCCTCTCGCACTTAGACATTGAGGGTTCTGGGCAGTTGCCCAGAGGGGGTGCGCTGGCACCAGCTTCCTTCCAGAGGGGGGGTGGGCTGTGCCGTGCACCCTCTTTGGCGCTCCCAGTTTTTAAACACACTTGAGAACAACATGCAACAACACAACATCTGAGTGGGCGTAGGGAGAATCGGGGTCTTTTGCACACCCCCGTTCTCCGACGGCGGCAAGGAGTCTGGGGCCTGGAGGAGGTGCGGGCCACATTGTCCGGGGTCTTGGCGGGGGGCTGCTATGGGTAGTCAGCGGCTTGCCAGGTCTGGGGCTCCCCCCAGGAGGGGTGGGGGGCAGCGGTGGCTAGGGTAAGGTGGGGGAGGGAGGGGATTTATTAGGTACTTAGGGGGTTAGGGGGGTTCTGGCTGGGTGGCTCATACGGGTCGTGTTGGCCCGCCCTCTTTGGGGGGCCCGGTCCGGGGGGCGTCTGGTCTGGGGGCGGGGCCGGGTGTCGGGCACAAGCAGTCATATAGTTGATTTGGGGTGACCCCCCCCCTTTTGTCAGTGTTGGATGCGAGTGTTATGTGGGAATGTGTGTACAGCGTCTTTTTTTTTTTAAAATCTGTGTGTGGTGAGTGGGGCACTAGGGAGGGATGGTGTGAATGAGTTTTCCTTTTTTTTTTTTTTCCAGGTATGGGTGTGGTCCGCTCCCTCTCCCAGGAACATCTCAAGTCTCCACTAGGTGCGGAGCCCATCCCCCCACGTCCTGCCCTCCTCCGCTGCGCTGTCAGGTGCCTAGGCCCTCTGGCGCATGGGTGGGCCTCGGGTTTGGGGCGGGTTCCCTGGCGTGCGGTGGCCCACTCCCGGTGGCTGCTTCGCGGGGCCGCGGGGGCGGGGCACCCCTAGGGCCTCTGGCCCTCAGAGCCCATGGACGGGACCACTTCAGCGGGGCTGGCTGCCGGCGGAGCCCACGGGCTCGTCCCCGCGGCTCTTGGGGGCGTCGCCATTGCGGTGGCTGGGGGATTTCCTCTTCCATTGGGGGGGGGGGGGGTTGCAGATATCCTGTGTCGGCCCCTCCTGGGTGCCCTGCTTTGGGGGCCCCTTTGGGAGTCCAGGGTTATGGGTCCCCTGACTCCTGCCTCTGTGCTCGGGGAAGGCGGGCCTTTGGTTCTCCACAACCACTATCGAGCTATTTCCTTCTGGATAATTTACACCTAAACTAGTGCACTCTCACAAACTCCCACAGGTGCTGGGTCCCAGGTATTAAATGTTCACTTATATACAGAAAGCTTAAAATTTATTTATTTATTTATGTTCTTTCACTTTCTTTTTTCAGGTATCACATTACACATGTCAGCTTAAATAATAATACATATGATTTAGCAATGGCATCTAGGTGTTATTCGATTGTATCTGTTGCTTTATGTCTGTTGGTTGTGCTGTTCTTTTTGCATCTCTCTTTCCAGGTGATGGAGCAGACAGAGAACGTTTTATTACTCTCTCCCTTTTATCTCTTCTTTCTTTCACCTCTTCTCTTTTTTTCTCTCTCTTCTTGTTCTTCCTTTACTCTCCCATTGTAGTGTCCATATAATTTGAATTTCTCCCGGCAGGAATCACAATAAAGCTATTTACAAGCATAAATCAAGCGGAGCATTATGGCGAAAGCTGTTCGCTCCACTTGTAAAAGCAAAATCTGTCGAGCTCTATCTGGCATTGAGACATCAATTCCTATTGCCACATTGCTAGACAGGACACTGGGGAGGGAAAAAACAAAACAAAACAAAAAACGAGTCTCCCATCGCGCTGGGAGAATTACATTGGACTCAATGCAGAGCTCGCTGCTCCGCAGATGCTTAGGGGCCATCTCCAAGTTGCAACCCCAGAAACATAATCATAGGGAAATATTAAAAAGCGTCACCGAGGAGAGGTGGATTATTATGAGGTGCCCCCAGAGACATAAATCAAAATTAACTTCCATATACACATGTTAAATTAAACTCTTCCATAAAATATAGTGAAAACCGTGCATAAACACTAGTGAAAAGCTCTCACATGAACTAGTGAAAACATTTACCTCTTATATAACCTACTCAAACGTTCTCATACAAAGTAGTGAGAACTGTTCATATAAACTGGTGAAAAGCTTTACCTTTCATATACACTACTGAAAAGCTTTCATATACACTACTGAAAAAGCTTTCATATACACTACTGAAAAAGCTTTCATATACACTATTGAAAAAGCTTTTATATACACTACTGAAAAGCTCTCACACACACTACTGAAAAGCTTTCATATACACTACTGAAAAAGCTTTCATATACACTATTGAAAAAGCTTTTATATACACTACTGAAAAGCTCTCACACACACTACTGAAAAGCTTTCATATACACTACTGAAAAGCTTTCATATACACTATTGAAAAAGCTTTTATATACACTACTGAAAAGCTCTCACACACACTACTGAAAAGCTTTCATATACACTACTGAAAAAGCTTTCATATACACTACTGAAAAGCTTTCATATACACTACTGAAAAAGCTTTCATATACACTACTGAAAAGCTTTCATATACACTACTGAAAAAGCTTTTATATACACTATTAAAAAAGCTTTCACATACACTACTGAAAAAGCTTTCATATACACTACTGAAAAAGCTTTCACATACACTACTGAAAAAGCTTTCATATACACTATTGAAAAAGCTTTCATATACACTATTGAAAAAGCTTTTATATACACTACTGAAAAGCTCTCACACACACTACTGAAAAGCTTTCATACATACTACTGAAAAGCTTTCATACATACTACTGAAAAGCTACGGATTTCACTTGAAACGGAAGGCATTTCAGTGAAACAGGAAGGAGTGTCATTAACCCGGAAGTTATTGTAAACAGAGGTCACTCCGGTTAGCTCCGTACATTTTGTGCAATCTCCGGCCGATATTTTATCAAATATAATTATTGATTACTGCTGAGTAGTGATGGGTCCGGCAACACCGATGCGTCGAGTTCATAGAGCAAAACCCGTGTCGATGTGCGTATCGCTATGGAAAAGTCACGTGATCGATACAGGAACTGTTTCGAACTGACTGACGCGCTAAACTGTGTTTATAAGCAGTGTTCTGTTCCCTCTAAGCTGCGCGCGCGTGCATTCGCGCATCTGGATTCAGCACGCACAGCAAAGCTATGCAGCGCAGTAAATAAAAGCCAAGCTGAACCGTTCGTTTTTTTTAACCATTTTACAATTCTGGTGAGATGGTGTTCCGCAGTCTCGCTCTGTGAGCGCCAGGTGCTGATTGGAGCGCACCACTGATGGATTTGGCAGACGACTTTATGGTTGGGCAGGTTGCGCTGTGCGTCTTTGTTCTGAGCCTTGTGGCAGAAAAAACGGCTGATTTACCCTGAGTGGGAAGCTGCTGCTCTGAGTAGTTTTCAGGGTTCGTACTGGTGCTGGAAATCCTTGAAAATGCTTGCATTTTGACGTTGTGTTTTCAAGGTTTGAAAAGTGCTTATATTTTGGATGAAATGCTTGAAAATGCTTGAAATTGTAACTATTTCTTTCGCAACAAATACCTATCTAACTGAATCGTGTGTTTATTAAATGGAGAAATAAAATGTTGGAGAGCCTGAAAATGAAACCTGCTCGCTTATGTGTGACTGCGATCTGCCAGTATATTTCCATGTTTGACTCCGCCCCCATGAAACCACTACTGCACCATGCCGGGAGGTTGTCGTTTCAATGAACGTTGGCTGGAAGATGAAAAATACAAGTTATTGATTAAACGGGGACAAACCCCACGAGTTGCCTCTTGTAAAGTCTGCAAAAAAGACGTGCAGCTTTTCACAATGGGCGAGTCTGCGCTCTCGAGTCACATGAAGGGTAAGTAATAGACTTTTTAAGTAAGCCAACTGAAGTAGCCTATTACACGTTAGCGCCTATTTGTTCACGCTAGTAACTGCTAGCTAGGAATTCACAGGCTAAGTTGCTGAGTGACTGAGAGTACGGTGTGATAATGTAATGTTAGTATTGCATGCAGTGTTTCCCGCAGGAATTTTCTTAGGCGAGGCGGTTAATTGGGGGTGGGGGGAGACGCGACGACAAGATTTGCGCGGAGCGGGGGAGAGACGACGACAAGGTAGTTGGGGGGGGGGGGGGGGGGGGGCGCGAAAGCAACAACAAAAAACCGCGTGTTAACGTCAAATAAACATGCATGAATATCGAGGGTTTTTTATTATTATTATTATTATTTATTATTATTATTTTTTTTTTTTTTATGTTGGCGAGGCGGTAGCGTGAGTTTGACGAGGCAGCCGCCTCGTCAAGATAGCGCTGCGGGAAACCCTGATGTTCATACTTTCACTGTGTTAGTCATTGTTTGTACTGCCGTTTTTTCGACTTTTCATTGCGTTCGCCTGTCTGCTAAGCTCAAAACAACCGCGCCTGGCTTGACGGAGAAACCAGAACAGCTGAGCATCTTTATGACAGTGCACTTTTACTTTCGCCCTCTGGGGGGAGCCTCGCTGGAAAATCAACCCCGGTTGCATAGTATACCTTTAAGGGAAGCATAAACTTTGAGTAAAATCTGAGGGTGCAGCAACTGTTTTCCTGGATTTTGTCTGATTCGACAGCTGCATGTAATTTGGTTCATCCTCCCACTCAGTGTTACTCTCCATAGCTGTCTTACTGTATGTTATGTTATGAACCATGAAGAGATTAAACATTTTGAAGGTCACAATTTAGGATTTATGTAGCAAAATAGTTAACTGACAACTATCATTTGTTTAGCATCTTACTGACAATTGTATTGAGAATAAACATAATTAATACAAAAAATCAATAAGAATTCCCTTCTGTTTTTGTTGTTACTCAGGAAAAAAGCATCAGGACCTGATGCAAAGTCATCTGAATTCAGGTCCAGTAGTAGCAGATTTTTTTGGACAGAAAAGCACAGCTACAATCAGCAGTGACGGTGCAGTGAAAGTAGCCGGTGGAGTAGCGCCTCTACCATCCACATCCACTCCTCCAGTCCAGTCTTCTAATCCACGTCAGGCAACCAGCAAGACCACAAACACCATAACATCATTTGTCAGCTCTAATCCAACACTTCAAGCAGAAATATGCTGGGCAACAAAAGTTGTAACCAGCCATTATTCCTACAAATCATGCGAGAATGCAGCAGACATTTTCAGAACCATGTTTCCTGATAGTGAAATTGCAAAGAAGTTTACTTGTGGGGAGAGAAAAGCAGCATACCTCACCACATTTGGGATTGCACCTCATTTATCTTCCCTAATGAAGGCCAAAGCCAAGAAAGAGTCTGAATATGTACTTCTGTTTGATGAAAGTTTAAATAGGGAAATTAAGAAAAGCCAGCTGGACATGCACATACGATTTTGGAATGATAACCAAGTAAACTCAAGGTACCTAACATCATTTTTCATGGGTCATCACACTGCAGAACAAATGCATGAGAAGGTTGAAAAGGTGTGTTCAGATATAGGCTTCCAGAACCTGATTCAGCTGTCGATGGATGGCCCAAATGTAAATTTGAAGCTCTTCTCACTGGCCCAGCAGACCATTGACAAACAAACAGGCAAGAAAATGCTTAATGTTGGAAGTTGTGGATTGCATATACTACACAACTCTTTCAGAGCAGGGTGTGCATCCACAGACTGGGAGCTGGGAAATGCTCTGTCAAGCCTTAAATGGCTATTCAAGGATGTTCCAGCTCGTAGGGAGGACTACACAGAAGTCACTGGTTGCACATCCTTCCCTCTTGACTTTTGTAGTCATCGGTGGCTGGAAAATGTGGAGGTGGCTGAGCGTGCCCTTCAGATATGGCCCTCTCTGAAAATGTACATCAGTGCTGCTAAAATGAAAACTGTAACAGAACCACTTTCAAAGTCTTTCAAGACAGCTGAGATGATTGTGCAAGATGCCCTCTTCCCAGCAAAGCTGAACTTCTTTCTAATGGTAGCTAGGGAAATCACACCATTTTTAAAGTTATACCAGACGGACAAACCCATGCTGCCGTTTATGTGTGGTGATCTCACAAATATGCTGAGGAGTCTAATGGAGAAGTTTGTCAAGCCCAGTGTCATGAAGGATGCAAATACCCCTGTAAAGCTTCTTCACGTTGACTATGCTAACTCAGTCAACCACGTAGATGTCACCAAACTGAGAGTCGGATTTGTCACAGAGAGAGCCCTAGAGGAGCACATGAAACAAAACTCCTCTGAGAAGCTGAGGCTGGAGTTCAGACAGAATTGCAAGCTGTTTTTACTGAAGATGGTATCCAAATTGTTTGAAAAGGCACCACTTAAATATCCGCTTGTTAGAAGCCTGTCAGTCCTTGATCCAAGGGTGCTCCTAAAAAGCAAAGAGACAAGTGTCCGAAAACTCAACACTGTTTTGCGACTCCTCGTGGAATCTGGCCGCATTGAAGAACAAAGCTGTGATGACATTCTGAGGCAGTTTGGCGACTTTTATGACCACAATCTGATGTGTGCGTCAGATTCCTTCAGGAATTTCAACCCACAGATGGGAAGGTTGGATGAATTCTACCATGAACATTTACTTAACAAGGCAGAGTTTCACCATCTCTGGCCGGTAGTAAAACTCGTCCTGGTCCTCTCCCACGGTCAAGCCTCTGTTGAGAGAGGGTTTTCAGTAAACAAAGAGGTGATGGTGGAGAACCTGAAAGAGCATTCTCTGATTGCTCAGCGGATCATTCATGACCATGTGAGCCATATTGGAGGGCTGCTCAACATAGTCTACACAAAGGAGCTACTCCTCTCTGCAGCTGCTGCCAGGCAGAAATATCATAATTATCTGGATGACCAAAAACGTTGAAAACAAGATGAGCAGACAGCTCAGAAGAGGAAGGGAGTAATGGAGGAGATAGCTGAGATAAAGGCCAAAAAGAAGAGGATGGAGGAGGACATAAAGGTCCTGCTGAAATCTGCAGATATTAATGCAGAGAAAGCTGAATCGGTTGGAAAACTCAGCTTCATCTCAAAATCAAATGGTCTTCGCAGAGCTGCAAAAGAAAAACAAAAAAGTCTGGAGGCTGTAGAAAAACAGCTAAACGACAAGCTGAAGGAGCTCAAAGATACTCCTTTATAGGTCCTTAACATACTATGTTCTGTGTTTAGTGCCGTTGTTTTGTTTGTTTTATTCAACAGAGAGTGATAACGGCCACTTAAGTTGATTTGATTAGTTTTGCAGTATGCTATTTTGTGTTTGTATTTTGTTGTTGTTTGTTGGTTTTTTCCAACAGGAGTGGATAAAGGCCACTGAAGTGAACTTTAAGTTGATTTGTTTACATTTAACCATCTTGTTGAGTTGATTGTTAAATTCAATTAAATAAAATATGCACTTTGAGGTTATAGACCATATACATAAAATGCAACTTTTGGCCTAATCTTTATAAAGCACATGTAGTACTTTTTGCCACATATACATTTGCACTATTTTGTGTTGTTAATTCTGTGTATTTTAAAACTCAAGTTGTTTATATTTACACAATATTTTCAAAAAAGGTCAATGAGCTGAATCTAATTGACTGTCTAGCTCAAAGACGAATGTTTGCATTTTTATATTTTCAATAAATTAATTGAAAGTGAAGTGAACCTGTTGAGTGATTTTGTTTGAGGTAACTGTTTTTATATTGTCTCAGGCAGGTTAGATATTAAGCAACGTCTACGTAGACTCTGATACGTTTTGAAAAATTTAAACTTGTGTTTTGCTTAAATATCTGATCCTTCTGCTAACACAATTTTGGTTGTTTATAGCATCCCTTTTAATGCGATGAAAACACTAATAATTTTGACTATGTAATGGTATGTAATTTACGGTGGTGTAAGGTGCTGGAAAAAGTTTTAAAATGGATCTTGAAAGTACTTGAAAAGTGCTTGATTTTGACTTTGGAAAAGGTGTATGAACCCTGAGTTTTCCATCACTCTGTCATACTCAGCGTTTCTGATTTCAAAACAGATGACATAAGTCAGGTAACTAAACACAGCGTCCGATCAACCATGAGTTGAACGTGAACACGAGCATAAAAAGCCCGATCAATGGAACGCTCATAACGCGATTCACCATGGCAACGACAGAAAAGCTTTGGAACTGCGCATGTCCTGCGAGTAGAATTAAACATTTTTAAAGAAGGCATATGAACAATATTAAACCATAAGAAACAATACCGTTGCTGCTGAAAACAGCAAAAGAAATTTTTTGAAAAAGTCAATGCATGCGCAATATGAAAGTTATGTGATGGAGAATTAAAGCAGTTTTCTCACACTTCACTAGTTCAACACAAAAGGTTATGGGGGGGAGGGGGCATTGATTACTAAAAGCATTGGAAGGAAATGACAGCAAATCATGATAAAATACAGTTTAACCAGGCAAGGTTAAGTTAAAAGTTTTATGTTTAACAGTACTCAACTAAAGCATTAATTGGCTATATTCAACATATGCAATTAATGATGGGGTGGTGTGTGTTATTAAAATAACTGATATGCTCATCTTTTTGCCATTGTTCACCAATCCTAAAAATGAGTTGACACTGATAGTCTTGTAGATGTTAATGTGCCATCCTCACTTTACAACTACATAGGCTATATGGAATGGAAAATTAGAGTTGGAAGTGCCGAAATTTGATACAGAATACATTATTGCTTTCATTCTGCGTAGTTATTTTATTAATCTTGTGGGTCTCTGACTATGGAACACCTTTAAAGTGTAACTGAGTAACATTTCTGACAGCGCAACATACAGTTGCCTCTGAGAGATTTTCTGGGTCTCCTACGTTATTAAAAAGCTGCCGTTGGCATAAAAATGAAGAGCAGCACAAAGAAATTGTTCAGGACTGAGCGTGTTCCCTCGTTATTTTAGAAAAGCGATGCGTGGCTGAGAATATTGAAATAAATCATCTGACGACCCCAAATGAGCCCCAGCCAGGACCATCTTCACAAAAGCTGTCTGCCCCTACTTCAGGCATGTTATTGGGCAGTTTGTTGTTTATAAATAATGTACTAAAATGCCAATGTTCTTTTTACATAACATTTGGCAACATTTGACATCGAAGTGGGCAGGCAGACCCAAAGTGCCACAGCTAATGCCATCCAGGAGGTCCACAGATACTTGGCAGAGGGTCCCAAGATCCTATGATAGACTGGAAAAACCAAAAGACAGTCTGTCCAAACCTCTTCCGCTTTTCATTACAATTTATCTGCACTCCAGCATCATCTTTGCTTCATTGGGTGTTTTCTACAGTTGGAGAAGTGATATCAAAAAAGCGTAAAAGATTCAATATCAAAATGTCGAAAACAACTTATTTTTTTGAATAAAAATTTGTAAAAAAAAAAAAAAAATGCCAGTCCACAAGCATCCTCATTCACAACATGTTTACTTAGAGGGTATTACGTTATGATACAGATTCACATTATTTATTGACTGCATAAAAAAAATCTAAGATATTTAAAATTCAAATGAAAATATGAAATAATACAATGCAACATACAATGACTTAAATTGTATTATTGAGTATACTAGGTCATCTAAACTTTTTCAGTAGTGTATATGAAAGCTTTTCAGTAGTGTATATGAAAGCTTTTCAGTAGTGTGTGTGAGAGCATTTTCAGTAGTGTATATGAAAGCTTTTCAGTAGTATATATAAAAGCTTTTTCAATAGTGTATATAAAAGCTTTTTCAATAGTGTATATAAAAGCTTTTTCAATAGTGTATATGAAAGCTTTTTCAGTAGTGTATATGAAAGCTTTTTCAATAGTGTATATGAAAGCTTTTTCAGTAGTGTATATGAAAGCTTTTCAGTAGTGTATATGAAAGCTTTTCAGTAGTGTATATAAAAGCTTTTTCAATAGTGTATATGAAAGCTTTTTCAGTAGTGTTTATGAAAGCTTTTCAGTAGTGTATATGAAAGCTTTTCAGTAGTGTATATAAAAGCTTTTTCAATAGTGTATATGAAAGCTTTTTCAGTAGTGTATATGAAAGCTTTTCAGTAGTGTTTATGAAAGCTTTTCAGTAGTGTATATGAAAGGTAAAGCTTTTCACCAGTTTATATGAACAGTTCTCACTACTTTGTATGAGAACATTTGAGTAGGTTATATACGAGGTAAATGTTTTCACTAGTGTATGTGAGAGCTTTTCACTAGTGTTTGTGCAAGGTTTTCAGTAGGTTATATACGAGGTAAATGTTTTCACTAGTGTATGTGAGAGCTTTTCACTAGTCAGGGTTTCCCGCAGCGCTATCTTGGCGTGGCGGCCGCCTCGCCAAACTCACGCCCCCGCCACGCCAACGTTCCCAAAAAAAAAAAAAAAAAAAAGTGACGTTAACACGCGCGTGCGTGAATGGCAGGGGAAAAAACACATGGATACCCCCCGCTCCGCGAGTCGGTCCGCGGAAAGAAAACGTGTCGTACCCACGCCCCCCCCCCCCCCTTCCGCGAGTCGGGCCGCGTAAAACTTGTCGTCGCCCCCCCCCCCCCCCCCCCCCAAAAAAAAAAAACTTACCGCCTCGCCTAATCAAATTCCTGCGGGAAACACTGCTAGTGTTTATGCACGGTTTTCACTATATTATATGGAAGAGTTTAATTTAACATGTGTATATGGAAGTTAATTTTGATTTATGTCTCTGGGGGCACCCCATAGATTATCATCAAATTCATTTCATGTGTATCTCATCTCATGTATATCATACCACGTTTATGGGATTTGAATATAATACATTTTTTGAGGAATTTCCCAAAGCCTAAATGGCAAATGGCACCTCTATTTTATCCATAGAATAAGTATAAAATGAGCAATGACAACACTATCAATCATTGTAGTGCCAACAAACTTGTAGAATACATAGATCACTTCATCTGGATAATACTACAACTCTTACTTTGGGAAAATGTGCTAAACTTTATTTTTTGACATTTTTTATTGTTATTACAAGCATATAATAGCCAATAGGTACAGTATAGATCATTGTAGTGCTACCAAACTTGTAGTATACATAGATAACCTCATCTAGTTCATACTACAACTCTTACTTTGGGAAAATACGCTAAACTCTATTTTTTAAAATTTTTTCATTGTTATTACAAGCATATAATAGCCAATAGGTACAGTATAGATCATTGTAGTGCCACCAAACTTGTAGTATACATAGATAACCTCATCTAGTTCATACTACAACTCTTACTTTGGGAAAATACGCTAAACTCTATTTTTTGATATTTTTTCATTGTTATTACAAGTATATAATAGCCAATAAGTACAGTATAGATCAGGCGTGTCAAACTCATTTCTATATGGGGCCACTTTGGCATCATGAAGTCACTAAAAGGGCCGGTTGCTCCTGTATCGATAATACTTTTGATTTAATTTAATTTCAGTTTACATAGAAATATTGAAAAAATGCACAGTAACATACAAGTAGGACCTTAGGCCCAGTTTATACAGTTTATCTGCTAAAAAAGTTGTTATTGTGGTGAGTTAAACTTCAAACTCATTATTCTGCATCACTTTTTCTCTTTCTGGACATTTCTGGGTTTTGATGTGTGGTGGGAAAACTGACATCTAGTGGTAGGATGCTGTTACTACACAGTTAAAAAAAATCAACATTCTTTACAGGAGGAACAATTTTAACCACTTTATGAAGTTTAAAACTATACATGCCTCTACTTCATGAAATGATATGCCTTTTTTTGCTCTTGAGGGCTGGATAAATTGCCTTGACGGGCCAGATTTGGCCCGTGGGCCTCGAGTTTGACACGTGTGGTATAGATCATTGTAGTGCTACCAAACTCCTCCTACACATAGATAACTTCATCTAGTTCATATTACAACTCTTACTTTAGGCAAATGTGCTTAACTTTATTTTTTGAAAATTTTTCATTGTTATTACAAGCATATAATAGCCAATAGGTACAGTATAGATTATTGTAGTGCCACCAAACTTGTCATATGCATAGATAACCTCATCTAGTTCATACTACAACTCTTACTTTGGGAAAATATGCTAAACTCTATTTTTTGACATTTTTTCATTGTTATTACAAGCATATAATAGCCAATAAGTACAGTATAGATCATTGTAGTGCTACCAAACTCATCCTACACATAGATAACTTCATCTGGATCATACTACAACTCTTACTTTAGGCAAATGTGCTTAACTTTATTTTTTGACATTTTTTTATTGTTATTACAAGCATATAATAGCCAATAGGTACAGTATAGATCATTGTAGTGCCACTAAATTTGTAGTATACATAGATAACCTCATCTAGTTCATACTACAACTCTTACTTTGGGAAAATACGCTAAACTCTATTTTTTTGACATTTTTTCATTGTTATTACAAGCATATAATAGCCAATAAGTACAGTATAGATCATTGTAGTGCTACCAAACTCATCCTACACATAGATAACTTCATCTGGATCATACTCCAACTCTTACTTTAGGCAAATGTGCTTAACTTTATTTTTTGAAATTTTTTCATTGGTATTACAAGCATATTATAGCCAATAGGTACAGTATAGATTATTGTAGTGCCACCAAACTTGTAGTATACATAGATAACCTCATCTAGTTCATACTACAACTCTTACTTTGGGAAAATACGCTAAACTCTATTTTTTTGACATTTTTTCATTGTTATTACAAGCATATAATAGCCAATAAGTACAGTATAGATCATTGTAGTGCTACCAAACTCATCCTACACATAGATAACTTCATCTGGATCATACTACAACTCTTACTTTGGGAAATGTGCTAAACTTTATTTTTTGACATTTTTTTATTGTTATTACAAGCATATAATAGCCAATAGGTACAGTATAGATCATTGTAGTGCCACTAAACTTGTAGTATACATAGATAACCTCATCTAGTTCATACTACAACTCTTTGGGAAAATACGCTAAACTCTATTTTTTTAAATTTTTTTCATTGTTATTACAAGCATATAATAGCCAATAGGTACAGTATAGATCATTGTAGTGCCACCAAACTTGTAGTATACATAGATAACCTCATCTAGTTCATACTACAACTCTTACTTTGGGAAAATACGCTAAACTCTATTTTTTGATATTTTTTCATTGTTATTACAAGTATATAATAGCCAATAAGTACAGTATAGATCTGGCGTGTCAAACTCATTTCTATATGGGGCCACTTTGGCATTATGAAGTCACTAAAAGGGCCGGTTGCTCCTGTATCGATAATACTTTTGATTTAATTTAATTTCAGTTTACATAGAAATATTGAAAAAATGCACAGTAACATACAAGTAGGACCTTAGGCCCAGTTTATACAGTTTATCTGCTAAAAAAGTTGTTATTGTGGTGAGTTAAACTTCAAACTCATTATTCTGCATCACTTTTTCTCTTTCTGGACATTTCTGGGTTTTGATGTGTGGTGGGAAAACTGACATCTAGTGGTAGGATGCTGTTACTACACAGTTAAAAAAATCAACATTCTTTACAGGAGGAACAATTTTAACCACTTTATGAAGTTTAAAACTATACATGCCTCTACTTCATGAAATGATATGCCTTTTTTTGCTCTTGAGGGCTGGATAAATTGCCTTGACGGGCCAGATTTGGCCCGTGGGCCTCGAGTTTGACACGTGTGGTATAGATCATTGTAGTGCTACCAAACTCCTCCTACACATAGATAACTTCATCTAGTTCATATTACAACTCTTACTTTAGGCAAATGTGCTTAACTTTATTTTTTGAAAATTTTTCATTGTTATTACAAGCATATAATAGCCAATAGGTACAGTATAGATTATTGTAGTGCCACCAAACTTGTCATATGCATAGATAACCTCATCTACTTCATACTACAACTCTTACTTTGGGAAAATATGCTAAACTCTATTTTTTGACATTTTTTCATTGTTATTACAAGCATATAATAGCCAATAAGTACAGTATAGATCATTGTAGTGCTACCAAACTCATCCTACACATAGATAACTTCATCTAGTTCATACTACAACTCTTACTTTAGGCAAATGTGCTTAACTTTATTTTTTGACATTTTTTCATTGGTATTACAAGCATATTATAGCCAATAGGTACAGTATAGATTATTGTAGTGCCACCAAACTTGTAGTATACATAGATAACCTCATCTACTTCATACTACAACTCTTACTTTGGGAAAATATGCTAAACTCTATTTTTTGACATTTTTTCATTGTTATTACAAGCATATAATAGCCAATAAGTACAGTATAGATCATTGTAGTGCTACCAAACTCATCCTACACATAGATAACTTCATCTGGATCATACTACAACTCTTACTTTGGGAAATGTGCTAAACTTTATTTTTTGACATTTTTTTATTGTTATTACAAGCATATAATAGCCAATAGGTACAGTACATGGGCAACTGGCGGCCCATGTCAGGGATGGGCCGCCAGTTGCCCATCCCTGATGGGCAACTGGCGGCCATGGATGGCCACAGGAGATAGAGGTGCTGCTGACCCTCTGCTGGCTGGCCTGCGGTGCATCCTATAGGGAAACAGCTTGCCAGTAAGCTTTCTGACGCTCTATACTATAGATTACAATGATCTATAGTATAGATCATTGTAGTGGCACTACAATGATCTATACTATAGATCATTGTAGTGCCACTAAACTTGTAGTATACATAGATCTAGTTCATACTACAACTCTTGAGATGAGATACACATGAAATTAATTTGATGATAATCCACCTCTCCTTGGTGACGCTTTTTAATATTTCTCCATGATTATGTTTCTGGGGTTGCAACTTGCAGACGGTCCCTAAGCATCTGCGGAGCCGCGAGCTCTGCATTGGGTCCAATGTAATTCTCCCAGCGCGGTGGGAGACTCGTTTTGAGGAAACTACGGTTGTAGCTGACTGTCTGCCTTGCTGTGGTTGCACAGAGGGGTGTCTGTTTTGTAGAATAAATCATCCGCCGATGAGTTATTGACCCGGAAAAACCAAATCTGTGAATATATTTCTAACTTTACCGAAGTAGAGTGCGGTACCTCACGCAAACTTTTTGTGTGTCTGTGTCCTGTCTGGCAATGTAGTTTAAAGAATTGTTGTCCTAATGCCAAAAAGAGTCCAACAGATTTTACTTTCACAAGTGGAGCCGTACTGCTTTCGCCATAGTGCTCCGCTTGATTTATACATGCAAGTTTTTCTACTTGCAACTTTTTGGCTTTATGTACTTAACACATCTTGTGTAGTAAATTTCTAATTCCATGAAAAATTACCGTAGGTTATGCATTGAGCCAAATTCAGTAAGTGTTCATCAAATCCTATAACAATGTAAGGCAGAGCTTTACTTACTGATTTCCACCCAACGCTGAGTGCTCAAGGTTACTCCGCTCCACGCAAACTGTATCTGAATTGGACGTCCACCATCACGCAACATCTTCCATCTGCTGCTCCACCATTTTAACACTAAACTCTGTGGTAAAGTTACGGAGAAAATACTTCTAAACTCCACCAGTTCTGATGGGTCCTACGGTTAGCTCCCCTCATCTCTAAACGCAGACAAATTACAGAAAAAAATATGATTTTGTTCAACTCACCCCAGCAAAAAACTTTATGCTGTAAATTAATTACTTTCAATATCACGAATTTCCGTGAAGAAACACGGACATACGTGACAGTCAGTTACCACCGCAGGCGCAGGCATCTGTATTTTCAGATTAAAAGCCCTAGTTTAGCTATGAGCGTTTCAAATTCAGTTTTTTACTATATACGTATACAATGCAAAAATGTTAAACCAATATCTGCTTATGATAAGTTATTCTAACTCAAATAAAAGAAATAGAGACACAGACGAATTTTTAAAAATATATAATAGTTACAGTAGGCCTAATTTCTATGATATGAGCTCAGGGTTTATTCCCCTAAAAAAAGGGCTCTGTTACAGATTACTTTATTTTGAAGGTGTGATATAGGAAACGTCCGACTGTTGTTCAGAAGTCGCAGATTTTTTTCTTGTCTTTTTTTGGAGGAACTGTAAATTATCGAAAGAAAACTTCAGACACTAGATCTACCGATAGGATGGCAGAGAGGGAAGGAGGTGGTAAGTTTGTGTGACTTTTTAAGAGTTTGTTGGTGGAAATCTAAAACCAACGCGTTGTGTCTGGGACAACTTTTAAAACAATCAAAGGCGTTAAGATCCTTAGATAGCTTAAAGTAATATAGCGAAAACCTATTTTCCCTAACAATGTTCAGTTTGTTTGGTTATTATAGATTATTATTTGTCCGTTTGGGCATATTTAGATGTGTGACGCAGTTTTAAGTCGCTGACACTTTCACTTTCACTATTCGGTTAGTAATATAGCCTTGATTATTATGGTCGAAGATTATTAAAATGAGTAACGATCCATTACTGACAACCAGGGCTGTCGTGTGTATTATGAATTTTAAAATGTCTAAGTCCACTTCTGCTTGTTTCCTTTCTTTAGGTGCAGCAACAGGAAGGGTCCGGAGACGCAGCATGGATGAACCTCCTAAAGGTTTGACCAGGGCCTCAGCCCCATAGACATAATATAAGAGTAGACACGTCACTGGGCGGGTTCTTGCTATGCTGCGATGCGTCAGGGCGTCCGCCATCTTAAATGTGGCAAATCTGCAGTTACTGACAAAAAAGGCTTATTGTGTGGCAACCTCTTGGTGTAGAAGCATAATCCAGGTTTCAAATTATATATAATTGTGTGTGTGTATATATATATATATATATATATATATATATATATATATATATATATATATATATATATATATATATATATATATATATATATATATATATATATATATATAAACACCTTTATTAGGGTGTGATTAATTATTCCACAGTTCTAATTTATTTATATTTACATACATACTTTTATAATATGAATATTACTGTTATAATAAAATATGAAATACTGACAAAAAAGGCTTATTGTGTGGCAACCTCTTGGTGTAGAAGCATAATCCAGGTTTCAAATTATATATAATTGTGTATATATATATTTTTATATATATATATATATATATATACATATATATATATATGTATGTTTGTATATATATATATATATATATATATATATATATATATAAACACTTTTATTAGGGTGTGATTAATTATTCCACAGTTCTAATTTATTTATATTTACATACATACTTTTATAATATGAATATTACTGTTATAATAAAATATGAAATACTGACAAAAAAGGCTTATTGTGTGGCAACCTCTTGATGTAGAA
Source organism: Fundulus heteroclitus (assembly GCF_011125445.2). Taxonomy (NCBI): domain Eukaryota; kingdom Metazoa; phylum Chordata; class Actinopteri; order Cyprinodontiformes; family Fundulidae; genus Fundulus; species Fundulus heteroclitus. The sequence continues at coordinate 445,510 of NW_023396560.1, read as the reverse complement.
GCATAATCCAGGTTTCAAATTAAAGGTAACACTTTGAAGTTTCATGTAGACTATTCGGATTATATATCAGGAGTAATTACACAAAAGTTCCTATTTTTAAACCATTGTAAAAGTGACATTTATTTGCTATTAAAATTGGTACAATAGTCCCATTCACAAGTATATATAGATGTAGCATGTTGAAATCCCCACCTACACTACTGTGATGGTATACACATGGAAGACAGAGATTTAAAAAATGACCCAAAAAACATAGCTTGGCTAATGCCCTTTGAAAAGGACGGTTTTATTGAGCTTCTGTTGCATGTGTTTGCTCTGTAAGCTAAGGTTAGTTATTTTGGCAATGTGGTGCAGCCTTAACTTAAAAAACAAGGACACAACCAACGTTAACAGCGTATGGTGGTGGCTGTCTATGCCATACTGTGTTTCTCCGATGTGCTCTCTGAGCACAAACACATCCTCTGACCCTATCCTCTTCCGTACAATGTACACGACCTCTAGCACTTTGATAGGCTGTGATCGTCTGGTACATGAGGTCTGACGAATGACCCACTCTGCTGTCCTGACCACATCACTGTGCCTTCTGATGGAATCACCAGATTTCCATTGTTTTTTAACTTCAGCAGGTGGTAGCTCTGGTCCTTGATGGCAGATGCAGCATCTGTTACCAAGCTGGCACGGCAGACATCACAGGACAGCTTCTTCAGAGCCCGTCGCTCAACAAATCCTGAAATAAGAGTTGGTATATTAAAATAATTTATAATAACCATGGGGAAATTAGGGGAACATTTATCTTTTTGGACCATTGTGAGATTGATTTCCCTCAAATTTACACCAAAGAGTAATTGTCATACAATCGTTATTGGTGTCAGTAAAACCTATATAATTGACCAGTGGTGTCAGCCTTGATAACTTGCGCAAGTAGCCGTGATGCGCAACTATGCTGCATGATTTGCAATTTTGACATGTTCATGCATCAAGAATTATAGCCACGTTCATAACGTTTGTAAGAAACCAAACTGTTTGTAAATCCGTCAAGAATTCAATGAGATAAGAGTATTTGTGTTCGTGCTGATCACTCACCTTACATTAGGTACCACAGAGCACGCCAGAAAGCTTGCCTGAGGCAAGATGGCCGCCGGTGATGACGTTTGAGACTCCGCCGTAAGACATCTAGCCTTTATTATGGATATCTATGAGTCACTTAAACAGCATCAGAGGGACTTTAATCTCTGAATATACTTTGTATTCGTAGTATTTTTGTTTTTGTAATATTACAAGTTTATTTTCGTATCCCTTTAGCTTCATTCTCCTGAATTTATTCTCCTAAAGAATAAAAATATTTAAAATAATCTAACCTGGCCCTATTACTCCAGGAGTGAAATAATTCTGCAAACTGTGATTATTCTGGAAATGTTCCCCCTTAATTCTCATAATGACGTTTTTATCATAACATTATCACTTTTGTGTTTGTTTGTTTGTTTATTTTTACTTTATTGACCTAGGACTTTTTTTTCTCATATTATTAATTTTAGCTCTTTAATACTCACCCAAAAAGTCTGTTCCTAAAGGTTCACATGTGACACGGTTTTATGAAATAATGAAGAACACAATGTTTAGATTTAACAAATTGATCCTTATATTCATAACACATACACACACAAATATATATATATATATATATATATATATATATATATATATATGTATATGTGTGTGTGTGTGTGTGTGTGTGTATTTATTGCAGCACAGGAATGAGGCATCTTCTCTGATCCACGTTCAAAATAACAGAACCCAACTTTTTTCTGCCACATACAATATGGCGGTGACGTTGACGTGCGAATCTGCGCCCTATGACGCGTCTACGTATATATGTCTGTGCTCAGCCCGTTTCAGCTTTTATGAATGCTTTAAAATCACATTTTACATTATTGTTAATATACTATGTTGATAATTTGTTTAGTCTTTTTTTCCACCATTGAAGGAAATTCTGTGCCACAAATAATGCTGGTAATCACAAATAATAAACAAAATTTTTTATTGAACACAGCCGATAAATAGAACATGAGGTATGATTTCTGGTATATTTGTGTGTTTTATCCAGTGTTGTTATCAAGTTTTTTTTTGTTTTTGTTTTTTTTCACAGCTCTAGTGGCTCGCTTTTTATTACAGTAGGCTGATAGGAAGGGGGTGGAAGAGGGGGAGAGACATGCGGCAAAGGACCGCGGGTCGGAGTTGAACCCGGTTCGACCGCGTCGAGGACTAAGGCCTCCACACATGGGTCGCGCTACCAGCGCGACCCAGTTTTGTTATCAGGTTTAACCAGTATGTCATACACTTGTCAAGAAAGCCAGACATGAGAACTGGAAATTCCATCCAGACACGAAACAGCAAAAAGCTTTATTAAGGCCTTACAGGTCTGCCTTTAAAAAAAGGAATCTATCCCCCAAATGTTTTTTCTGGGAGAACCAGCACAAATTAAAAATTGTATGATATCCATAGGAGACAGTACCGCTTAAAACCTGTCAGCCAGTTCAAAACCAACGGCGACGTTCGCTCCGTATTGGGAGTTGATGTAAAACAGCCGACCTCCTAGTGCTCACAGGTCAGACAGGAATTACCACTCTGCAAAATCATACATTTCCTATAATTTTTCTGGATTTCTGCTTAACATTAAATAACTTCAACATGTCATACACACAGATACATATCAGCTAAACAGCATTTAAAATTAGCAGCAGAGACATGAATGTACTAATAGAAGAAGTTGATTTCTATTCATTTATTTTCCCTCACGCTTGTCCATCATGGGGTCACGAGGGGTGCTGGTGCCTATCTCCAGCATTCAATGAACGAGAGGCGGGGTACACCCTGGACAGGTCGCCAGTCTGTCGCAGAAGAAGTTGATTTGTTGCTTTGAATAAAACTCTGGCACAAAAATCTGATTGAATTTGACTCTGGAAAGTGCCTTGAGATGACATGTTTCATGAATTGGCACTATATAAATACAATTGAATTGAATTGCATGGAAAAACCATTAAGTCTTTAATAAAGCAAATCAGAGGATTCACATCTACATGATGTGTACATACGAATTCCCAAAGGTAATAAATAATTACATCATTCAGTTTGGTAGTCAAAGAAAGATCAAAGTTTAGCAAAGGAGAAGCAAGATTAAGGACACGTGTGTAAATTATTCACGCCCTGAACCTTTCCACATTTTGTTGCATTACAATCATGAACTTCAGGGTACTTTAGTGCCACTTAAAGTAGCCCACAAAGTACCACAGAGCAGTAAAATAGGATGGCAGGATAAAGGATTGTTTTCTTAGTGTCCACACTTTGATCAAAGTGTGACTTTCAGTTGTATTAAGCCTACATGGAAACTTTTTTTTGTAGGAAAACTAACAATGCACAACACATGGTGATAGCGATAACATGATGAAGGAATTAATGGGATGATGTTAGAATACTGGGACAATCCTGCAAAAAAACATATTAGAGACTCATTGAGCCTGGGGTGGGGGTTTAACTTCCAGCAGGATAATGACTATAAATACTCAGACAGTTAACGGTTTAGATCAATGAATAATAGAATACCAAGTCCAGACCTAAATCCAAATCGCAGTCTGTGACAAAATTAGAAAATGAATGTTTACAGAAGATTTTTCTTTCAAACTGACTGACCTTGGTGTATTTTATGATTTAAAATTTGTAAATGTGCAAACCTGGTAGACAGAATACAAAAGGCATGCAGTGGAATTGCCGTGGAAAGTTATTCTACATTAGATGGATTATATAGGGCTGTAAACTTTTAAATTCATTGGGCTTTACATATACCTTGCAATTGACTTCTGCTTTGTTGTTCCAGTTGCAGATGTTTCAGTTCAAGACTTCAGGCTTGTTCTTGTTGGAAAAACGGATGCAGGAAAAAGCTCCAGTGGAAACACTATATTAGGAAGAGGCGCCTTTAGAGCAGCAACCAAACACTCCTCAGGTAACAACCATATATAGAAATCAAATAATTATACAGGAATGGAAAATGTTATTGGACCACCCTTGTTTTCTTAAATTTCTTGTTCATTTTAATCTCCGGTACAACTAAAGGTACATTTGCTTGGACAAACATACTGATAACAAAAGTAGCTCATCAGAGTTTAACAGCTGACATCTGGCCATTATCTATGGTTTTCTTGATAATCACGTAAACCTATAGTTGGTAATCCTGTTTAGAAACACTTTTTGTTATACTGGGTAAAATGGTTCTTTCATCCAGAAAGTCGTCAATACATCATGTATTCAGAAAAAGGAGGTTAAAAAATTTGATTTCTGTACGACTTGCAGGCCTGTAAAAACTCTGACCCCCCTCAGTTCCTCAAGTTCCAGGGATAACACCTTATCTACTGGTTGTCCCAAATGGCAATGAAACGGGAAGGTAAAAGAAAGTAAAAAGGAGAGAAAAAGATGAGACAAAATGCTAAAATTGAGAAAAGGTGAAAGAGAAGTGGAAAGGGAGAGAGAAATATAACATCCTATGCGTCTACAGCTGCAAATAGAGATATAAAAAGAACATAAAAAACAAACCAATAAGGTATTACAGGTACAGACAACCAATGCCTTGATGCCATCACTGAAGTATACGCAGTATTAATTTATACATGTATGAAGTAACAGCTAAATATAATAATAGGGGTTTTCTGTATAGAAGTGATTCTGTAAGTAACTGAATTCAAGCACCTATATGTGTTTTTGAGAGTGTGCTTATAAATATATAAGGTTTATCCATAAGAAAAAAAATGAATAGCGGTTGTAAGGAGCCAAAGACCCACACCCAGTGCACCGAGGCATACGCCAGGGGAACCAGAACCCCAGATGCCTGAAGGATCCCCCGAGCAAAGGTGCCCAAGAGGGACCAACACAGGGAAAGCTGTGTCCCCCATCCAAGGGAAGACCACAGTTGGGCCCCAAGAAACCCCCCAACAGCCACAACCTCGAAGCCCCTGGGAGCCACAAGGACGAGCCGGCAGGCTCTGCCAGCAACCAGCTATGCCGGAGCAGATCCAGCCATGGGCCCAAGGCCCAACGGTGCTCTCCGGTTGGGGCCCCAACTGAGCCACAGGGGCCCAGGCCCTGCTAAACAGCTGCCAGGAGCGAGCCAGCGCCCGCCTGAGTACCCGTCACCGGACACGAGGACCACCAATGCACCAGCCAATAAAGGAGAGTAGGACAGGATGGATGGGCTTCATACTTAGGGGAGACCTGAGATGTCCTAGGAGAGGGGGCAGTTCAAACCCAACCTGACAAATAGACAAAACAGAAAACCAGGCGCACATTCATTCACATGTCCTCACTCTAGTGCCAATGGGAACATGCGACCACTCTTGCCAAAAAAAGAGGGGGATACACAATATATGCACTAGAAAAAAACTTCTCCAAATACTTCAGAAGTGGGAAGTTCCCTAATGCTTAAATACTCCACAGTCATCCCAGTCCCTAGAAACGCACCATCACACAGTTGATTCCTGACAGGCCTGCCACCCTGATGTCTGTGCTCATGAAATCCTTTGAGGAGATCACAGACCCCCTGCCGGACCAACTGGATTTTGATTACCGGTGGAACAGATAATGGAGTAACCCTGGACAACACTCCATCCTGTACTATCTTAGCCACCCAGGAATGTGCACTGGTATGCCTGTGGACTTCAGCTCGGCCTTCAACACCAGCAGCCCAGTCATCCTCCATCAGAAGCTCACCCAGATCACACCTGTCAGTGCAACCATCTTCTCCTGTACATGAACCATCAGCACTGGCGCCCTCCGGGGGTTGGGTTCACTGCCAACTCCTTTCTGTACACAAATGACTGCATCTCAGCAGACTAGCGTGTGAAACTCCAGACGTTTGAGGACAGCATCAACGTAATTGGTCGGATTCAGGTCAGGAATGAGGCTGCAAACAGACGGGTGGTGACTGGATGGTCCGCTGGTGTTGTCAGAACCATGTTTATTATTATCTTTATTTAACCAGGTAGGCCTCTTTGACATTAAGAATCTAGATTTTAACAAAGAACTGGCCAAAAATGGGAGCAGCACACACACATTACAAATTATAAAACCACAGATAACAATTGTTATCTGTGGTTCTTCTTCTATTACATAATGGTAATAGAAGAAAAAAAAACAAAAGAAAAACACCCATGAAAGTAAAGATAGGGCTAAAATACAATTTGACATTGCTCTACCTTTAAGTAGTTGCATCAATAACTGTGACATTATACTGCCAAAAACACTGCTTTTAGGTAGCCCATGTTTTTTCTGTCTATTTTCTTTACATCATACACAGAGAAGTTAGTAGTTGATTACAGAACTTTGTTTTTGATCGTTTTTGATGACTCCTGTGAAGAAATTGAAGAAAACAAGGGTGTTCAAATAAATTTTACCAAGACTCAAATAATGTAATTTAGTTCTGTTTCTCTTATCTATTTCATATAAACTTGTGTTTTCCATTTACAGAGACCACTGAATGCTCCAAACAACGAGAAATGATGTTCAGCAGGATGGTTTCTGTTGTTGACACGCCCGGTCTCTTTGACACCGATCAGTCTGACAAAACAGTGAAGAGAGAAATCTCAAAATGCATCAACATGACAGCTCCAGGGCCCCATGCCATTCTGCTGGTTATCAAATTTGGAACCTTTACAGCAGAAGAAAGAGAGGCGGTGATGAAGGTGGAGGAGATCTTTGGAAAGGAAGCCTGGAAGTACACCATCATCCTCTTCACCCATGGTGATGAGATTAAGTCAGACTTTGATCAAAAGCTTAAGAATGCTCCTCCTGACCTGCAAGAGATCTTAAAGAAGGCTGGAAACAGATACCATGTGTTCAACAACCTCCAAGCAAGCAATCGTCAACAAGTTATGATTCTGCTGGAGAAGATCCAGAAGATGGTAGATGACAATAGAGGACAGTTTTACTCAAACAGCACCTATGAAGAGGCTATGAAGATGTTGGATCAGCGAGAACGTGATATCAAGCAGTACTATGAGACGGCACTGGAAGAGAAAATCAAAGGTGTGAAGGCAGGTTATGAGAGGCAGTTGAGGGAAGCTAAAGAGGAACATGAGCAGGTAGTGAAAAGGTTGGAGTCTGAGTTGGAGGAGTTGAAGCGATACTACCGCGTCCTAGAGAGCGGAGTCCGTCAGTTTTTAGAGCAGATAGACAAAGATGATGACTATAGTGAACTTTGCAAGCGGTATCATGAAACCCTGAAACTGAACTGAAGGACAAGTGTTTTTTGAGAATCTTATTCAGTCTCATTGATTTTATATGATTGACTAATTTTGCATAGACGTATACTGTAAATGTTCCTGTAATCTGAATAATGGTACTCTAATAAAACTAACCAGTTTCAGACAGCATTTTCAAAAGGTCTTTAAATATTGTTTTGGGGTATATTTAGATAATCTGCACAAAACATGTCTAACTCTGAGACAAGGAGCCTGTGTTTTTCCTGAAATGAACAGTGTAATTGCTGGACGTTCCTATGGTGTGTATTATTTTTTTGAACAGCTAAACATGGCACCTCCAGGCATCTGGAAAATGCACTCAATGATAAACCAGGTGTGGGCATTCATGTTTATCCATATCCCATGTTTTTTTCTATTGGAGTAGATTGCAGTGAGAAGGCAGCTGCAAGATTAACCAAAGTAGCAGCCACAGCAGCAGGATAAGATGTGCCATAGGAACAGAAAGAGAAGCTAAAGGGAGGAGGTGCTAGTTTTTGCAGGAGGAAGCCATGAACCTCAGAGTGGGTGATGTTTAAGTGCCCACATGGGTGACTAAGAAGGGGTTATTGTATTCATATCCCACAAAAATCTAAAATGGTTTAGTGTCCTACTCTTCATGCAATTCTGTTGTACCATGTGCTCCAAAGGTTATTGAGCTCTTAAAGACTAGCCCTTTTTCCTATACCCAATTTGAGCAAGATGTTTAGGGTTTTAAAGACTTTTAACTGGGTTTCGAAGGTGATGATTATGATTATTCTTATCGTGCATTTTCTATTTCACAAGAACTAAGGCAGCTAAGGTCATATTATCTCTCAACCAGAATTCTAACCATGGACAATTACCTGTTGTTTTTGTGACCTATAACTGTAAAGAAATGTGCTTATTTCTAGTCTGCTACTCAGTATTGAGCTGTGATTTTTATCTTTGAAACATTAAAGACATTTCTAAACAGTCTGCAGAAAGTGTCTATCTTAATGTATTAGTGACAAAGTGTTGATATCTGAACCAAGGTTTCTAAACAAGGATTTCTTTTAACATTAAAAGTGTAACTTCTCAAGTAATATAAATATAGTCACCTCATTTGTTTGATATACTCTTCTACACCTCATGTCTCTCTGAATCTAGTATAAAATCTAATAAAAAAAATACAGATTTGTACTTTAGGTCAAACTAATTGTCTTTATGACGAAGGTTGCACCATCATCTGCTGGTGTGTTTATATTTTATATACGGCAGCTGTGGTTATTGATGTGGTTATTTCACACATTTAAACAGATACAATATTCAGCCTAAAGCACTTTTGTACTTTATCATAAATCTATTTTCCCAGTGTCAGGAGACATGAAAAAAAAGTTTTTCTTTTCTGTGGTTTCGCAATTTTGTAAAAATGTAAGGTGTTTTATGTGTTACAGAGCAAAGGTTTCCCTAGCAGAATTAGATAACTACAGGTGAAGTGAGTTAATATTTGATTAGCGTACCTTGTGATTAACACCTTAGCTGAGTTTTCCTTTTTTGTGCTGAAAGCCTTCAATTCAATTTTATTTATATAGCGCCAGTTCAAAAATGAAGCATGTCATCTCAAGGCACATTCCAAAGTCAAAATTCAATCAGATTATACAGATCATATAGCAGTTTTTACCAGACACCCTGCAGCCAATCAAAATTGAGTATTCATTCAGACTGTGGTATAAAATAGGATAAATGAGACACAGATGGCTTCTATAACACTTTTCAGGAAGAACTAAGGTCAGAACTAAGGCAGCTAAAGTTATATTATCTCTCAGCCAGAATTATAACCATGGAAAATGACCTGTTGTTTTTGTGACTGATAATTATAAAGAACTGCGCTTATTCACAGTCTGCTAGTCAGTGTTTAGGGGTCCACTTCATTTTTTCCTGGTTGCCCTGCTTAAATTTAAAAACCCATCAGTAATAAGACAAAAAGGGAACTTATAAGCAATTGGAAAAGAGAAAGTAAAAATCTATAAATAAATGTTGGTAATTCTGTCACTTTATTAGTTATTTTTCCATGCTGTAATTTTTACCTTTGAAATGTTAAACACATGTGTAAACAGTCTGCAGAATGTGTCTATCTAAATGTATTAGAGACAAAGTGTTGATGTTTGAACCAAGATTTCTAAACAAATATTTCCTTACCATTAAAAGTGTAACTTCTCAAGTAATAGAAATACAGTCACCTCATTTGTTTGATATACTGTACACTATTATCTATACACTATTTTGGAGTGTTTATTTCACACATTTAAACAGATACAGTATTCAGCCTAAAACACATTTGTACTTTATCATAAATCTATTTTCCCAGTCTGAGGAGACAAGAAAAAAAGTTTGTAAAAATGTGAGCCGTTTTATGGTGTTACAGAGCAAAGGTTTCCCTAGCAGAATTAGATAACTACAGGTGAAGTGAGTTAATATTTGATTAGTGCACCTTGTGTTTAACACCTCAGTCTAGTTTTTCTTTTTGGTGCTGAAAGCCTTCAATTCAATTCAATTTTATTTATATAGCGCCAATTCATGAAACATGTAATTTCAAGGCACATTCCAAAGTCAAAATTCAATCAGATTATACAGATCGGTTCCTTGTTTACACAGGAACACAAACATTTTATTTTGAATTTATTTTTCAAAGCTACAACAGGAGTAAAAACAAAACAAAACATAAAATCATTGTAAATCAAATATTTAAAATATGGCAAAATTATATAACAAATTTTTTTTTTGATTCAGGATAATAGAGCCTCAGAAAATGTTCTGTTATCTACTTAAAATAATTTAAAAATCCGGCTAAGTAGAAGCGGTTATTGTGTTCATATCCCACAAAAATCTAACATGGTTTAGCGTCCTACTCTTTATTCATGCATTTCTGTTGTACCATGTGCAAGGGCGGATTACGGACCGGGCCAGTGGGGCCGGCGCCCAGGGGCCCTCTGGGGCCAGGGGCCCTAGGGGGGCCCGAGACCAAAACTGTTTCAACATATACGATACAATAAATTGTTATTTCATAGGGCGTCTGATGAAAACAGGGAGGGAGTGGGGCCCTCTGACATTTGGCTACCAAGGGCCCTTTGAGGGTTGGGGTGGGGGGTACTTCCTACCAGGGCCCTCTGACTAACCACAGGCCCTTAGGGTGCTTTTAGCGGGCTCCACAGCTGCTCCTGCTAGTCAGCCATGGGCCCTGATGAAAGCACCCTCACCCTGGGACCTTGGTAAGAGTGGATGTGGAAGGGCCCTTGCCCTGCTTTTGGGCCCCTTATGAAAATGGACGAGGGGTGGAGGATATTTTCAGCAGGCCCTATGACTACCAGGGCCCCTAGCCCTGCTTTTGCATTATGACAATGGATGGTGTGGTGGGACTCTGACTGATTTTGAGGGCCCCTACCAGGGGCCTCTGACTTACCACATGCCCCGGGTAAGGGTGCTTTTAGCGGGCCCCACATGGATCCCAGCTAGAATGCTTAAAAGAGGTGGACTCTAGCTTGATCCACATGTAGTGTCATCGCTAATTGTAACTGCACGGATCTCAGCATGGATCTCAGACATGTCGTCAATGACAAGACTTCAAATAACAAATGTGTCACTTGTGATGTGTTAATTGTAAAATGAGACCTGTGTTTTACCATAGTAACAACCGGGGCTAAAAAAGGGGGAGAAAAAAGTGCTCTACCAAGTGCGATGTGTAATAAATTGGAGTAAAGAGAGAGCAACGGTTGTAAACTCTGGCATGAATGCAAGAGTGCTGTTTCATACAGATCCGAATTACAAGCAAATTCTACCCAGTAGCACAATTTTAATTTGGAGACAGATGATGAAACAACAAGTAGTTTTATTGTAGTAGCTGTGGCTGCATATGTGTGTTTGTAACCCTGATATTATGTATTATGTTTATTGGAAAACATGTTTTTTTCAGCTTATTCAATGTTTTTTTCCTTATTTCCTCACAATTTGGACCTAACATGTTTCATAAGCCTGCTGTAAAACACTCACACTTAATATGTATTTACAATGATAAAACGTAATTTTATACTGCAATTAACACAGCATTTTTAATTTAGCCAACTCACTATCTTCCCTCATCTCTGTCTTCCGCTCCATGCCTCTGTCACACACATGCACACAGCATGCATTTTTTGTAGTAGATAGTGGCTGCCTCTCCTCCACTCTCTCACTCAGTCTAAACCTTAGCAAGTTGTTAATTTCATTGAACATATTGACTGTTTCTGATTGCGTTTAGTTTCAACAATTTAATTATCTTTGCATTTTTGAATTCCCATCATTTGAGATCGTGTGCATATAGCTGCACCTAGTATTTCTGCTAGGTTTAATTGAACTCTGGCTACTCCGTTGCGACACGAGTGGCTTAATGTGCCACGACCAGGCTAGCTATAATTGTCCGGAAAGACGTAAAGCAACAAACCGCTTCAATTTATTCACAATCCACAATAGCATGGTTTGTAAACTTTTTTTTCTTTTGGGGGGGCATGCCGAATTCTTTGCCCAGGGGCCCAGACTACCCTTAATCCGTGCTCTAAAAGTATGCAAATGTTGCAAGGTCCTTGAGCTTTTCTTAAATACTTCAGCAAGACTTTTAGGGTTTTAAGGACTCTAAACTGGGTTTTGAAGGTGATGATTATGATTTTTCTTATCATACATTTTCTATTTCACAATGGTTAAACATCAGTTGGATATGTACTTCACAAGATGTAAGATTACGCCTGTTGAAGATCTAAGTTATTTATTTATTTTTTGCATTATGAAAAACACGACAAATCCAGCATATCAAAACACCAAACACATCTGAAAAAGAAATGTGTAAAGTGTTGTGTATGGGATAATGCCCGACTAGCTGTCTATTATCAGAAACTGATGAAGGCGTGAACCGTCCTCCGCTTCGAGTTGGACGGTTGCTTCTGCGAAGTCCATTATTTTCTGATAATGGACAGCTGGTCTGGCATTATCCAGCTTATACGGTGGTCTCTTACGAAAGAAGTAATACATAGAAATATTAACACTTTTTTTCACCATTAAAATCGTAAGTTTTTCACAAGAAGTGGCTGAGAGAAATATTTAATATCTCTCGTCGTGACGCGTTGCCAAGGTAAACAGCATCAGCTCTCTTGCTAACGTTTGTGAGCTAACGTTTGAGCCAGCCCTGTAATTTAGAACAATCAGGCTATTTGACTAGAAATATTTTTAGGTGTTCTATAGCACTTTTTACCAGACACCCTTCAGCCAATCAGAATCGAGTATTCAACCAGACCGTGGAAGAAAATAGGATAAATGAGACACAGACGGCTTCTATAACACTTTCCAGAAAGAACTAAGGTCAGAACTAAGGCAGCTAAAGTTATATTATCTCTCAGCCAGAATTATAACCATGGAAAATGACCTGTTGTTTTTGTGAGTGATAACTACAAAGAACTGAGCTTATTCATAGTCTGCTACTCAGTGTTTAGGGGTCCACTTCATTTTTTTCTGGTTTCCCAGCTTAAACTTAAATACCCATGTGGCAATAAAATATAGACAAAAAGAGAATTTATAAGCAATTGGAAAAGAGAAAGTAAAAATCTATAAATAAATGTTGGTAATTCTGTTACTTTATTAGTAATTTTGCCATGCTGTAATTCTTATGTTTGAAACATTAAAGAAATTTGTGAACAGTCTTCAGAATGTGTAAATGTGTTAGTGACAAAGTGTTGATGTTTGAACTAAGATTTCTAAACAAAGATGTCTTTAACATTAAAAGTGTAACTTCTCAAGTAATAGAAATATATCAGAATCAGAGATACTTTAATAATCCCAGAGGGAAATTACTTTTGTTACATGCTCCAGATTTGTTAATCGCGCGTCGTGCCAAAACACACATACTGTTCCCTAATGTTTTTCCCCCCGCCGCGCTCTCCGGACTGTGTTTCTTTTACCCTCGGCGCTTTCCGTAGTTTCAAGAGTGCTAGAAAACTGTAGCAAAAGTATGGAAGCCCGTTTCCGCCACATGAAAATAAAAAATGGCACATAGAAAGTCATAATTATGAGATAAAAAGTCATAATTATGAGATAAAAAGTCATAATTATGAGATACTAAGTCATAATTATGAGATACTAAGTCATAATTATGAGATAAAAAGTCATAATTATGAGTTAAAAAGTCATAATTATGAGATAGAAAAGTCATAATTATGAGATACTAAGTCATAATTATGAGATAAAAAGTCATAATTATGAGATACTAAGTCATAATTATGAGATAGAAAAGTCATAATTATGAGATACTAAGTCATAATTATAAGACAAAAAAGTTATAATTATGAGTTAAAAACTCATAATTATGAGATAAATGTCATAATTATGAGATAGAAAAGTCATAATTATGAGATATTAAGTCATAATTATGAGATAATAAGTCATAATTATGAGATAAAAAGTCATAATTATGAGATACTAAGTCATTATTATGAGATACTAAGTCATAATTATGAGATAAAAAAGTCATAATTATGAGATAAAAAAGTCATAATTATGAGATACTAAGTCATAATTATGAGATAAAAAGTCATAATTATAAGATAAAAAGTCATAATTATGAGATACTAAGTCATAATTATGAGATAAAAAGTCATAATTATGAGATAAAAAGTCATAATTATGAGATACTAAGTCATAATTATGAGATAAAAAGTCATAATTATGAGATACTAAGTCATAATTATGAGATAAAAAAGTCATAATTATGAGTTAAAAAGTCATAATTATGAGATAGAAAAGTCATAATTATGAGATACTAAGTCATAATTATGAGATAAAAAGTCATAATTATGAGATAGAAAAGTCATAATTATGAGATACTAAGTCATAATTATGAGATAAAAAGTCATAATTATGAGATACTAAGTCATTATTATGAGATACTAAGTCATAATTATGAGATAAAAAAAGTCATAATTATGAGATAAAAAAGTCATAATTATGAGATAAAATGTCATAATTATGAGATACCAAGTCATAATTTCAAACTTACTGGGCAACCCGCGCAGCCTCGCTGGAGGAAAATACTGGCCGCAGCAGCAGACTGCTTGGCGGATGAGATCAGCTAGTTGACTTGCAGCGCAAAGCATTGCGTTGGGGGCGTTGACGGAAGGGACAACTGAGCGCGGTGGTTTTGAGTTGTGTTGGAGTTGCGGTCGGAGCTGGGAGTTGTGAACGCAAAAGGTGGTCGGCGCTACGTGAAACCAGGAGATGCCGCAGAGCTACGGGCAGGGAGGAGGACAGCTCATCGGCGGTTGGCATAAGCTGGTTTGTGAATGGGTCAGAATGGCTACTCAGGAAGTAGAGGAAGATGGGGAAATGGATTATGGCGACTGGACTCCAGTGGCTAATAGGAGAGGAGGAATTGGGGTGAATAGAGCAGAAGGAGGGTGGATGACGAGTCAAGGAAGTAAAAGGAGTTTGGAAGAGAGCAGTTCTGATGAAGCTGGTGGGTTTGTGCGGAAAAAGGCTGGGAAAAAGGAAGTTAAAATCATCCTGAAATTTAGGAAAGAAGATGAGCATATCAGTTTAAGCCCTATAGCAGTATCCAGGGAGTTAAAAAAGAAGCTTGGAGATGTGGAAATGGCGAGGATTTTGAGAGATGGAAGCCTGTTGATAGTGTGCAAAACGGAGGAACAGAAAAACAAAGCATGGGAAGTTGAAAGTGTGTGTAAGAAAATAATTAGTGAGAGAAAGATTGTGGGTGAAAGTAAAGTCACAAGGGGGGTGATAACAGGGATACCAGTGGAGGAAGACTTGGACAAACTTAAACGAAGTATAAATGGAGGTGAGGTGAGCAGAATTAAAAGACTTATGAGAACAGTAAATGATGAAAGAGTTGAGAGCTTGTCGCTTCTTCTGGAGTTTCAGGAGTCAGTGTTGCCAGAAAAAGTGAAAATAGGATGCATGATTTTTCCAGTTAGGCCATACATCCCCCCACCACTACGATGCTACAAATGCCAGAGATATGGACATATAGCAATGGCTTGCAAAGGGAAACAGAGATGTCCTAAATGTGGAGATGAACATAGGGTGGAGGATTGTAAGGAAAAGGTGCAGGATAAATGTTGCAATTGTGGTGGCCAACACAGGGTAACGTATGGAGGATGTGGTAAAAATACAACAGGTTAAAACAGTTAACAACATAAGTTATGCAGAAGCAGTGAAGACAGTACAAGGACAAAAAGGAAGAGTGGAAACTGACAATGTTATACAGGTGTCGAGAAAAGAACCAGGTCAAACAGAGAAAGCAAATCCAGGACTGTCAGTGGATAAGATTATTTTGTTTATGGCATACGTGATCAACTGTACGGATCAAGTTAAACATAAAACTGAGAAAATTAAAATAATAGTTAAGGGAGCTGAGAAGTTTTTGGGCATAAAAGATATATCTTGGGAGCAAATTAAAACAAGACTTGAAGCAGATGGGAAAGCAGGAGGAGCAAGTGATAAGGCAAACTGATTATTTTACAATGGAATGCAAGAAGCTTAATAGCAAATGGGCAGGAGTTTAAAGGATTTATTAGAGATTTAAAAAATAAACCAGATATCATATGTGTTCAAGAAACTTGGCTTAAATCAGAATTAGAATTTGTTATTAAAGGGTACGATAGTATTCGTAGAGATAGGGGGGAGGGTAGTGGAGGAGGATGTATAATATTTATTAAACAAGGAATGCAATATAGAGTTATAGGAAAAGGGAAAGAGTTAGAATATTTAATAACTGAAGTATGGGCTAAAGAAGGAAATATTAAAGTTGTTAACTTTTATAATCCATGTAAAAAATTGTCTTTAGAGTTGCTAGAGGAACTAGTGGTACAGTTAGTAGGGAAGGTGATTTGGTGCGGGGATTTTAATGCACATAGCTCATTATGGGGTAACAGTAATGATGCTAATGGGATGGTGATTGAGGAGGTGATGGATATGACAAATTTAGTGTGTTTAAATGATGGAAGAGGAACAAGATTAAATATCAGAACGGGTACAGAAACAGCACTAGATCTCACATTGGTTTCAGATTCATTAGCAGGCATTTGTACATGGGAAGTAGTCAGAGGAACAACAGTAGGAAGTGACCATTATCCAATCATAACAGTAGTAGGATTGAATGTAGAAGAATATGAAACAGTAGGATTGCAGAAATGGTCATTTAGTAGTGCTGACTGGGATAAATTTAGAAATATTAGCGAACAAGAAATTGAAAAAATTGATAGAAATGAAGATGTTGAAAATTTAAATATTTTAATTTGTAAAGTTATTCTACAGGCTGCAGAAAAGTCAATAAAAAAGAAGGAAGGAAAGCGTAAAAATAAGATTGTTCCATGGTGGACAAAGGAATGTGAAAAAGCGATAAAATCTCGAAATAAAGCTTTTAAATTGGTAAAAAGAAATCATTGTTTTGAGAATTTTATTAATTATAAAAAATCTCAAGCAAATGTAAGGAGAATTATAAAAAGTGCAAAGAGAGAATACTGGAGGAAGTTTTGTTGTTCAGTAGGAAGAGAGACAGAGATTGGTAAAGTTTGGGGTATGATAAAAAGAATGAATGGTATAAAACGAGAGTATGGATACCCAGTTTTAAAAGATGGACAAATAATAGCAGTGAGAGATGAGGAGAAGGCAGAGATGCTGGCTAAAACTTTTGTAAAAATTCACAGCTCAGATAATATTAGTGAAGAAGGAAAAAGAGGGAGAGAAAAAACTGTAAGGGAGAATGAAGAGTTACAACAAGAAGAAAATTATAATGATTTATTAAACAAACCTTTTACAATGACAGAACTAAAACGCGCTATCCAGAAATCTAAGACGTCAGCACCAGGAAAGGATTAGATTTGTTATGTAATGATAAATCAACTCAATGAAAAATCAAAGGAAGTATTACTATAATTATATAATAAAGTATGGGAGGATGGGAAACTGCCACAGAGCTGGAAGGAGGCTGTGGTGGTGCCAATACGCAAACCAGGAAAAGATTGTACTAATCCAGGAAATTATAGACCAATTGCTTTAACATCTAACATATGTAAGATAATGGAGAAAATGATAAATGAAAGGCTAACATATTATATGGAAAAGAAAGGATATATAGCTAAATACCAAAGTGGTTTTAGGAAAGGGAGAAATACAATGGATCCAGCTGTATGTTTAGAACATGAAATTAGAAAAGCACAGGTTAACAAAGAAAGTGTGGTGGCTGTCTTCTTTGACATAGAGAAGGCGTATGATATGATGTGGAGAGAAGGATTGTTAATTAGACTGTGTCAATTAGGAATTAAAGGACGAATATTTAGATGGATTAAGGATTTTTTACAAGGGAGATTAATACAAGTTAGAATAGGGAAGAATTATTCGAGGAAATATAGGGTAGAGAACGGAACACCTCAAGGGAGTATAGTGAGTCCTTTATTATTCTCTATATTAATTAATGATGTTTTCAAGGAAATAGGGAATAGGATGGAGTTTTCTCTTTTTGCAGATGATGGGGCAATTTGGAAGAGGGGGAAAAATTTGAAATTTATTATTAAAAAGTTACAGGATGCAATAACAGAAATAGAACAGTGGTCATATAAATGGGGTTTCAAATTCTCAGCAGATAAGACAAAGACAATGTTTTTTACAAAGAAAAGAATTAGTACAGAGATAAAACTAAAAATGTATAATCAAGAATTAGAAAGAGTAAAACACTTTAAGTTTTTGGGGTTATGGTTTGACGAGGGGATAACATGGGGTATACATATACAGAAAATACAGGACAAATGTAGGAAGGTGTTAAATGTTATGAGATGTTTGGTGGGAAGTGATTGGGGGGCTGATAGAAAAGCATTGAAGGCCATTTACTGCGGATTAATTAGGTCAGTATTGGATTATGGTTGTGTGGTGTATGGATCTGCATCGAGTTCATCTTTAAAAAAGTTAGATAACATCCAGTTTCAGGCTTTGAGATTATGTACAGGGGCATTTAAAACAACTCCAACAGCAGCACTCCAGGTGGAAATGGGAGAAATGCCATTAGAGCTGAGAAGAACTCAGTTGTCTCTGAATTATTGGGCTAATTTAAAAGGTCATAGTGATAATCATCCAGCACAAAGCACTTTAAAGTCTTGTTGGGAAATGGAGAAAAGGGAGAAAAATAGCTTTGGATGGACAGTTAAACAAAAAGCAACAGAGTTAGAATTAGTTGATTTAATTTTCAGTCCGACAGTACCAATGCCAGCAGTTCCACCTTGGATAGTACCTGAAGCAAAAGTAGATTTTAAATTATTAAAAAAGAAAAACAAAGATAGGGAGTTTATTTTGAATTCAGATACAATACAGAAATATATTAACAGTTATTATAGTTTCATTCAGATATACACAGATGCATCAAAAAGTTTAGTTAATAAGATAGGAGTATCAGTTATTGTTCCAGAGTTTAAAATTACAATAGGAAAGAGGATCAGTGAAAACATATCAGTATACACAGGAGAAATGGTAGCAATTCTGTTGGCAGTACAATGGGTAGAGGAAATAAGACCACTGAGAGTAATAATTTGTTCAGATTCATCTTCATCATTAATCAGTTTACAGAGAAGTCATTCAGATAGTAGACCAGATATTTTAATAGAAATCCAGCAAACATTGTTCAGAATTCAAATGATGGGAATTACAGTTATATTTTTGTGGGTACCGGCACATATGGGAATAAAAGGAAATGAAAAGGCAGATAAGGTTGCAAAGGAGGCTACAATTAGAGAAAACATTGATATCTCAATTAAAGTTAGTAAGATGGAAGTAAAGAGCATTATTAAACAGAAGATGAAGGAAAGGTGGCAAAAGCAATGGGAGGAAGAGAGGAAAGGACGGTGGCTGTACATGATTCAGAGGAGAGTGGGAGAAATGAGTTGTGCAGGGAGGAGCAGAAGGGAAGAAACAATCATATCAAGACTTAGATTTGGGCACACTGGATTAAATGGAACATTATTCAAAATAGGGAAGCATAACACTGGAAGATGTGAGTATTGTGGGGAACAAGAAACAGTTGAGCATATTATGATATACTGTAAGAAATATGAAGAAGAAAGAAGGGAAATGGTTAAAAATTTAAAAAGGAAAAGAATAAAATTTGATTTAATAGAAATGCTTAGAAGTAATTCAAGAGATGAGTGTTATGGGATTATGTTTCATTATCTTAGACTAAGTAATTTAATTGATAGGATTTTTTTTTTTTTTTTTTTTTTTTTGGTAGTTTGGTTTAATTTATTTTAGGTATTATAAGTCATTCTGATCCACACTCCAAACTAGTTGGTGGCGGTAATGCACCGTTTCGTTGCGTGCCAACCGCCAGAAAAAACCATAAAGAAGAAGAAGAAGGGAGGATGCCAAAATACAAAAGAGAATTGGACAAATGAGAATAACAGAAAGGAACAGGAGGGAAGAGATAATTATTTCACGGCTTAGAATGGGACACACTGGATTGAATAGATCATTATTTTTGATAGGGAAACATCAGACAGGGAAAGGTGACTGTGGGGAAGATGAGACTGTGGAACATGTCATTTTGAATTGTAATAAATATTGGATTCAGAGAAACAGGTTGACAAGTAAACTTAGTAACATGAAAATTAAACTTGATATTGTTGATTTACTGCGAAAGGAATCAGGAAGCAGAGGATACCAGGTCATATTTGATTTTTTGAAACAGAGTGGGTTGTATAATAGGATATAGTTTTTTTTTTTGTTTTTTTGTTTTTTTGTCATGCGGTCCACACTCCATACCAGTTGGTGGCGGTAATGCTCACCTAAACGTGTTTTGCCAACCGCCAATAAAAAATCAAGAAGAAGAAGAAGGGAGGATGCCAGAGTGTTACCTTGTCGCGGTATGCCTAAAGGCCAGAAACCTCCACCTGAGCTTCAGACCCGTGAGTTTTTCGATCCCCGTTTTTGGATCTAATCCTTGTTTCCTGTGTTCTCTCCAGTGCACTCGTGTCTTTGGAACCTTTCTCTCGTGTGACTCTGCGCTGTGAGGACCAGGCTCCCGAATCCACAACCGCTCAGATTCTGCTCTGGCGATCTCCTCCTCAAACTCCCTTGGTGGTACCAAGTTGGGTGCGAGTTTCCCCTCCCCGGATTCACCCTGGTCACCTCGGACTCTCCTGGTTCCTTCCTCTGTTCATTCCGGATCCCTGGACCCGCCTCCGCCCACAGTTCTCCCGGACCCCTGTCACTACATCCGCAGGCCGGGCTGAGTCAACACCACTACCTCGGTTCCCGTGCTCTGTGGTAAGCTTACAATTCCCCGTAGAGTTACCTTAGCTTATCCCCCAATTAACCGTGTCTTCCTCTCCTTCAGACTGACCCTGTCTCCAGGCTTTGGTTCCCCGCTGCTCCCCGATCTGCGGCGACAGATCTTCCTCGTGATCCCGCGTTTCTGTTAAATAAAACTCTTGTGATCTGACCTGTTTCCCCTGAGTGTTTCTGCATGTGGGCCAAACATTTAAAGCCGAACATGACAATTGATATTAGGGTTTCGAGTTAAAATGAAAAAAAAAAAAAAAAAAAACAAGAGAACTAGGAAATGCAAAGATAAAGACAAATAAAAATAAAACTGAAACTCTAAAGTAAAATAACAATGCATGGATTCCCCAGTTCATGTAAATATGTTTAAGAACCAAGTTTTAATTTGGTACAACCTGTCTATTTATTTCAGTGTCAATGCAGCAAAGTCATGCTGTAATCTTAGCAGAAAAACAGTTCTTAAATCTAATCTTTCCACTCTCAGGCTTGATTGTGGGAAAAGTGCTTGTCAAAAGTCATTCATGTAAGAAAAAACTGATTTGACTGTAGTTATCTCTTTGCTGTTTCTAAGAGACCACTAGAAGGCGCAATTGTGGCCTAAAAGAATACAAAATTTACCAGGCTGTGGTTGAGTAACCTGGCCTGCAAGATCAATTCTCGCAGTGTGTTCACAAACACACAACTAGGTGCAACACACTAGAAATCTGGCTGGCCACAGTAGTGGTACAGACACTGCATTGATATGGTGTGCAAATCTTTACATTTTAAAGTCTAATAAACAAAATAAAAATACTTTGCAAATAAAAAAAAATCAGCCTCTTTAAGGGTTTTGTAGACTGACTTTTTTTATTATTTTAAGTAAATATAGGTAATGTCTTTGTGGCTCCATTATTCTGAAACACATTATTATATTAAAATCAGTTTGTATTTTTTTTATATCTACCAACCTCTAATGCCCCCCCCCCCCTACACTTTTACTTTTATAATTCCAGCCCCTATGACATTGTTCTCCTTTCAAAACTTCTGATCAGAACCACAATGAAAAACTCCTGAAGTAGTGAAACACAGCTTATGTTCATCAAACCTTAACTTACTTGATCTGTAGTCATCTAATCCTGCTAGGGATAAATGTGTGTGCCCTAACACCATAAAATGCCTAAAAAAAACCCGTTTCTGTTCATTACTGAGACTGTGGAAAAGAGATGGACTCATAATAAAGTAGAAAAGTGCTTTTGGCTGAATAGGAGCTTTTTTTTAGATCTATACATTTAAATGTGTGAAATAATCACTCAAAAAAAAAAATACCAACAGATGATGGCACACAGTCATAAAGACTATTAGTTTAACCTATAGCACAACCAGCGTGTTTTTTATTTTATAATAAATTCAGAGATTTGAGATTACCTAATATATAGAAGTGTATATCACAAGAATTTGCTGATAATATTTGTATTACTTTAGAAGTTACTGCATTAATGTAAAACATTGACATGTTAAGATCCCCCGTTTCCTCTGGGTAAACACTGTCTTTCCTCCACTTTTCTGAAATAACTTTATTTTTTAGAAAACTCCATGCATGGTTTCATTTCATTTGCCCTGGTATTGAGCCAAATCACAACAAACTGTTTGTTGAACTTAGGACTGAGTAGGTTGTAGTTTTACTTGAGACTCAAATATAGCTGTTTATGCAGTACTTTGTTAGACATAAGTAGTTCGAAGAGTGTTTCTATGTGCTGCTGTTGAAGTGCACACATATTTTGGAAGCCAAAGGTTTTTTTTAAAAAATATTTAGCTTTTATTCAAGTTAATTGCTCTTATTGCTTTTTTGTTTACAAACAGTTTTTGGTGTCCCTTCACTTTAGGATTCCTGGCCTGACACCTCATCAGATGAAGGATATAGAGTAGGAGCAGTTATTACAGGGGGTGAAGCCATAGATTTGGGAGAGCTGCCAGAGTGCAGCTCATTTTACCCCCTAATCGTTGTCAAAATGTATCAGATAAAACAATGGTATATTTAATTTGGTTACTTTACAAAACAGTATAAAGTAAGAAGATAATGTCAGACTGAGAAAACCTGTTAGTAATTTTAAACATGCAACTAAAAACATGGTATGGTAACCACTAGGGAGGAATGAGTGGGGTCTGGGAGTCTGGTTCAGCCGGAGAGAGGTGAATCTGATCCGAGTGAGGCTTGTGTGATGGACATGATGGAGGGTGAGCACGGTGGAAGGTGAGCAGGGTTCGATCACAGGTGAGACCAAGGAAACAGGAGGCCACACACTGCCAGCCAGGAGGTTTAGCCGAAGGAAAAAACTTGAATCGGTCTGAGACAACCCTGAAACCGGTAAACGAACCGAAGCAGAACCCAGTTTGGAGTAACCTAGGAAGCAGGAACACGCAAGGTAAAACTGATTCTTCTAAGTCTAAGAGTCAAGACCCCAGGGGAAGCTAGCATCATACCACATTGGTTAACACTCAGGCCAAGAACTGCTGGCAGCAGGCTCCTAAAACACTCCTGTCCTGGTGAGGCTTGATAGGTAACACCTGCCCCTTCACCAAGCCACCGTGCTCACTGACTCCATCTAATGGAGGAATACTACACTGCACCACCCAGAGGAAACAGTCCCCTCGACCCCGACAGTATTAAAAGCCTAGAGATAAAAGTGTGTTTTGACAGAGATTTAAAAACTAGAAATAATGAAATAGTTATTTCCATGGATGTCTGCACACCAAGCTACCTTTACGACTAAATTATGACTTACACTTTTTATTTATTTCACAAACAAGAAGTCCGGTTTGAACTGAGCCAATGACACATGGAGCTCTGCTTTGTTTTTATTTTAATAACAAACATAGCACCAAGTGCATTGTGTTTAAAAACATCAAAACAAAAAAGACATTTAACACAAGAAAACACCAAAACAGAGTACCACAGAGGGCTAGAACAAAAGTTGGCTTATATTTAAACTTTGATTGAACGCCTTGAAAAACCTCTTCTTCCTATTGCTGAGTCTATTGCTCATCTTGATTTTCCTGTTCCATTTTAGGATAAATGCTTAGAAAAAAGAACCATGGTGGAACAACTGAGGGTTAACCATGATAAAGGAAGAACCACAACATGAACCAGAACAGGAACAGCAGAATCCAGCAATAAACAAAGAAACCAGAGAACGTAAATAGTGTGGAGATGTGACTGATGACATAGAACCCAGATGAGTATAATAAAAACAATAAATGGCAGCTAAGCAGGGCTAGCTGAGGAGATACACAGAAGTGAATAACTAATATCATGGAATAAACCAAACTCAAATAAATGAAAACATAGATAATATCAAGAAAGGAAAAACTTAAAACATGAGATCCAGAACTAGACAGTAAAGCCAGAATCCTTATAAGTCTGGAAGGATGAAGATGATAGATTAGCAAAGAAGTTACATTTTCATATCAACACATCACCAAATACATTAATGACTGCTGTCATACCTATTGTTTGACATTAATGTACTAATTAATATGGAACTACATAGAAGAATATATTATTGAACCCATACAAAAGCTGCAATAATCAAAATACAAAGAATTTAACATCAACCAAATCATATAAACAGATTCAAGCTTACATACACCCATTCTGATTTGACCTTATTATAAATCAATACAGCAAGGTTCAGTTTAGTATTTAATTCTATAAAAAATTCTATTTTAGGAAATTCAACAGAGAGCATAAAGTGACTTTGCAGCAATACACCCAGTTGAACAAACATGTAACGACAATGAACAGTTAATTGTAACGAGTCGTTAACTTTGAACGATTTGTTTACAAAGAAATGTTTCCAAATAATCACCCAAAATTAAAATGTACTTATTTAATGCAGTAGTACATCAAAAAGCAAAAAATTCTGTGGTACATGCAAGAACCACTTGTGTTCTTTTAACTAAACCTTACTTGTGATTTCACCGGATGTGGAATGACTTCTTGAGACTTTCCTTTGCCTGTTCTTCTGTGATAGTCTTCCAGGAAGCAGGAATGTCAGCAGGCAGAGCATCATATGCTTCAGCAAATTTCTTGTTGTATTTGTTCATCACGTATTTCCAATAATTTGACGCCTCAAGGCTCACATCTGGTTGAATTCTCCAGTCTGGATAAATTGTCCTATAATATTTGTAAGGATGGTATTTACTGCTGGTAGCTCTGCAGCTAAAATGCTCATCACTGATAACAAGAGAAGAGCAGATGTCAGTAGTGAGTTTATTTGAGCCATCCCTCCTGATTATACCTAAACCCTTTGGTCGATGCAGGGCAGCAAAGTGTTCAGTGTGGGCTTCTCCACCTGCATCACATGGTATTTGACAGAACGGACACTGTTCACCACAACCAATCACTTTGTTGAACAGCTCATCCTGTGGTTTTACACGGCGATATGTGAGTTTTATTTCAAATGTAATGTCTTTAAAGTTGTTTCTAAGAGCTTCTGTCATTCCACCTAAACACACGTTGAGCCAGTAAGCAAACTGGTCCTGGTCAGCTTTGTTCAGAACCATGAAGGAATCGAGAGCATCCTGGGAAATGACCAGTTTATCACCAAGTTCTTTACAGATATTTTCCACAAATGTCTTCAGACTGTCAGCCTTTTCTGCTTTTGCCTTTTTAATGGCAGCATTTATGTGGTCAATGCAGGACTGAAGATGTCTGTCCTCAAACTCACATAATGCTGACTCAGAGGAGAAAATCTCCTTAATTCTATCAGCTATCCATGATTTTACATAATGTTCATATGAGCAGATATATCTCCGAAAGCTTTGGAAGTCATTTTTTGAAAGCAGATCCAGTAAAATATAATACTGGAAGGACATCCGTGTGCTGAACTCCACTCTTGTCAGCATTTTATCAACAATATCAAAACCAAGATGACGATAGACAAAGTCCTCCACAGCAGGTTTCAGACAATAGTTGGTGAACTCTTCAGCTTTCTTCTGGCATTGGTCTCGCTCATAGAACTCATCTTTGAAATCTGCACAGAACTTGTCTTTGTTTTTCTCCAAATATCTGTATGGATCATTTTCTTGTATAAAATCTTCATGCATTTTCTGAAACTTCCTGGCTGCAGAGCCACAGATGTGTTGTTTCAGAGACACTTCAAACTCAATGTCCGTGTCAACATCAGCCTTGTTCAGCCTCTCATCAATGATGTGAAGGATCTCCTGGATATAAGTATTGTGATAATTAGTTCTCATCCTGATTTTATCACTGATACAGTCATTGCAAGCAGATATGATGCTGTCAGCGATTTCTTGTTTTGCATTTACAGCATCCTTCCAGGGCAAAATTCGAGAAAATCTGTGTTCAATTTTTTCTATCTTTCCTTTGGGTTTGTATGTAAAAGGCTCCAGTCTACAGTCTTGGAGTCTTCTTTCACTCAGCAGTTTACATGCACGGCTTCCCTTGGGTGAAAGATTTGTTCGCAACTGATGGGAAACACTGGTGAAGATATTTGAAGTCTGCAGTGCAGAGAAAGACAAGTTGTTCAGTGTTTCAGCCCACATCTTATTAAAACGTTCATCAACCTGTTTGTCTGTCATTTTTACTTGTTTCTTACGACATTCATCAATCAAAGCACAAACTGCTGTTTCAATTTTTTGTATGTAAGTGTCTTTGATTTTGTTGAGTATTTCCATTCCCTGTTTGATGTCAGCTGCTGCTGTGATCTGGTCAAATACTGATCTCTCAGTTTGTCGTCTCAGACTCTTTATGCTGTTTGAGAAATCCTCTCTGTATCTTTCGACCAGATAAACATGACCTTCTGGGTGCTCAAAGTATTTTTTCAGATTGTCAAGCATCATTGTCTCCCACTTGATCAGCTCTGTAGTTGCTTCACTTTTCAACTCAGTGATTTCTCAGTGTATTCTCTCAGGTCTGATATTTTAGTTTTTGCAGCAACTATCCCAAAATATGAAATTCTTGTCTCTGCATCTGTAACCCAGGTGTACATTTCTTTTTTGAACTCCCACTCCCATTTTTTGTACTCTGTGCAGAGCCTCATGTATGCATCGGCTACCAGGCTGTTTCTGAAGCTGAAGATGAAGTTTTCATGTTTCACTGCAGTCCACAGGCTGTTTATCCACTCTCTGAACTCCAAGATGTTGTTAGAAGTTGACTCACACTTTCCCAGCAGCTGGATGATGTTTTTCTTGAGCTCATAGACGGTCTCACTGTATCCCACATTGACTGGTGCCATTGGTGGGTTTCCATTCCAGAGTCCAGGAATGTAGCAGTTCCCAGTATCTGGATTGTACTCCATCACATTAGTGAAGTTCTTGTTCTCTTCTTTCTTTTCCATTTTAGCTGCTGCCTGGGTCATCTCATTCAGCTGTTCTAGGAGCAGCTTCCTGTCTCGTAGGTTCTTCTCATGGGCTGAAACGTCAGAAACGTTCTGGTGAACAAACTGACATTTAGGCTTTTTGCCGACCTCCTTCATCCTGAGGAAAGCATGCACCACTATCTGCAGGATGTCTTTCATTTCTGTTGAATTCCCCATTGCAATATTGATAATGGTGACGTCACTCAGCCCAACAACCAGTGTTGCCAGCTCATTGTCATGTTCATAGCTGTTATCCAGCTGTGCCAGCTCTGGTGACTTTAAGCCTTCAGTGTCAATAATCACCACAAAGTCACAGTTCAGATCTTTTTTGAAGTCTTCACTGACTTTGATGAGCAGCATGAAGGCTCCTCGAGTGCATCGACCACTGCTGACTGCAAACTGCACCCCAAACATGGTGTTAAGGAGAGTGGATTTTCCTGTGCTCTGGACTCCAAGAACTGTGACAACCAGTATCTTGTTCTTTGGAGACACCAAGTCATTGAGCTGAGAGAGAACGTCACTCACCCATCTGAGAGGTATGTTGGAAGCATCTCCATCTACAAGCTCCAGAGGAAATCCATCCAGTAATAACTGAGCACAGAGTTTGGGCAGATGTTGCAGTTGTTGACGTGAAGGGTCTCTTTTTGGAAGGTAAAGAGAAGCTTCGTAGATCTGACCCATTTCACGGAAGAAGTGCTCAACTCCCAGTGAGCTGCTAGAAAGTTTTTGGTCAATTTCTTTGACTTCCTTTTTGTTCTCGGAGTCCTTGCATTTTTCCTTGTAAAGCTCCCTGAGGCTGGAAAGTTTTATTCTAGACAAGTTGTCGAGGTTCATTCGCATCCATTTCAGAAAATAACCCCTTTCTTTGCTGGATATTGCACTAATGAAGCAACTCATGAAATCTGACATGGCATGGGAGTTCTGCTTCCTACGAAGCTCTTCTTTTTTCATTTTAAGATTACTTTTATACTTTTCTATGTCTTCAGAGCCAACTTTTCGAAGACGAAATTCTTCCTTTTCCAAGAAAGTCAATTCCTTCCAGATCTGGCCTTGCAAAGGAAACTCTTTTTCTTTAAATTTAAAGGTGTTTTCAATCTCTGCAGTGATAGAATCTGCATATTTCTTCCCAGCCTGGCACTCTGGTGAATCTTCATCACTAGAAATTCCCAGTTCATGTGCAATGTCGGTCATCTGCTCTATTGACATCTTCATCACTGGGTTGGTAAGTACACTGCTCACAGTTGTCCTCAAACATTTCACAAAGTCTGCATCATTGGTCTTTTTTGTTTTTATAATGATGTTGTCTGTCGTCAAGTTCAGCTTGTTTGCTATTTTCTTTAGAACATCTGGAGTTAAGCTCTTGCTCTGTTGGTTTCCCACCAAGAAGATCTTTGCTTTGTGGTTTTTGTTGGTCAGCAGTTTGCACTCAGGCTCCAGCTGATCAAAGAACACAAAAACTGCAGCAGATGTCTGACACAAAAAGGAGAATTGTGTTTCATGTGCAGCAATGTCACCTCGAAGGTTAGCTAAAGCAACTGGCTGACTGAAAATGTCCATGTTTTTGTTTCCACAGGGAAGGTACCAGGTAATTTCAGTCAGTCCATCAGATATTTTTCTTGGACTGTCTCCACACTTCATGTTGTGGTGAACAAAGGTGTCATGGTACTGCTGAGGGTTACAAAGAACTTTGTTGAGAATTTCTGATTTGGACAAGGAGCACTCACCCAGTCTTACAAATGAGATCATTGGAAGCTCAGAAAGAACGATTCTTTCTTCTTTGAAGCCCTTTGATGCTGAAAGATCTGGAGGTCTGTATTTCTTAACAATGTCTCTCATGGCCCACAGCATGAGGGTGCTCTGTTTAGTATCACAGTTAGGAAGCAGCAGAGGAACAGAGAACTGACACATGGACATTTTTAGTGCCAACTCTTGCTGAACAAACCCATCAGAGCACAAAAAGAGAGCAGTGATTATATCAAGAGGATTAAAGACTTCAGCATCATTTGGACTGTCGAACAAATCCTCAAAATAATAATCTGCGGTCTCTGATGCATCATCACAGTTTGTTTCAGTATTAACATCCTTTGAATCACATGCTACATATTTCACAGTCCTAGCAGTCACATTAACTATCAACAATTTCTTAAGAAAATACAATGGGACATTTGATTTACACGTGCCAGGGTAATCGGTAATTGTCTTCTCATCGATCTGAAGTATTTTGCTGAGTGATAGCTTCTTTATGTGGTACTGCTCCTTCAACCCCAGATCTTCCAAAAGGCTCTCAAGTTTGGTTTCTGAAGGTCATAAAGATACATAGATTTAATATGCCTTTCAAATAATGTGTACATTCTCGTTATAAACAGTTTTTACTTGTACTTTTAACACTGTATATTTCATTATTACACAGTAGGAAACAATATTGTTGTACTGTTGAATCAAATGATGTTTACTTAAGTTCAAAATCCAGGGGACATCTAAAACGTCTGCCGCTCAGATGATCCATCTTTCAACTGAGATCCCCAAATAATTCAATTTTGCACGCAGTTGGGATGGCGGGTGAAATGTTTTCATTCTTCAAGGGGGGGGGGCAATACAAGGTTGTAGAACCGCTGCTTTAGAGGTTTTTTCAAAACACTGGGTGGGGTTTTTACTACATGTAATCAGTTGTGGCCAATGTTCCCTCTAAGCTGCTCACGTGCGCAATCACGCATGGCATCTGGATTCAGTGCACACAGCAAATCTATGCAGTGCATGACATAAAATCCTAGCTGACCAGTAAACAAAATAACAGTAAACCAAGTTATTTTATACCATTTTGCAATTCTGGCGAGACGGTGCTCCACGGTTTCACTCTGTGAGCGCCAGGTGCTGATTGGAGCGCACCACTGATTGATGGGTGGGGCAGAAACCTTTATAGTTGGGCAGGTGCGGTGTGCGCCTTTGTTCTGGCCTCCGTTTCAGAAAAAATTGCTGATCCACCTTAAGTGGAAAGCTGCTGCTCTAGTTCTTCTTCACTTTGTCATACTCAGCGTTTTTGGTTTCAGAACAGGTGATATCAGTCAGGTAACTAAATACAGTGTCCAATCAACCATGAGTTGAACGCGAGCCCGAGCATGAAAGAAGCCCTGATCAATGGAACCCGGATATGTGATTCCCATGGGAACTGCAGAAAATAAGACGCCTTGAAGTTACATTTCCCGCGAGTAGAATTATAAATCTTTAATGAAGGCATATGGAGAATATTTAACGATACAAAACAATGCAGGTTGGCGGCAGAGAATAGCTGAAAAAGTGAATGCATGAGTGATATGAGAGTTATTTGACAGAGAATTACAGCTGTTTTCTCACACTTCACTCATTCAACACAAAAGAGAGGTGTGGTGGGGGCACATTGATTACACACAGCATTGAAAGGACATGGCAGCAAATCATGATGAAGTATGAAAATACAGTTTACTCAGGTAAGATTATGTTTTCTTATGGTAAACGGTACTCAACTAAAGCATTTATTCAACATATGCAGTTAATGATGGGATGGTGGGAGATATTAAAATAACTCATTTGTTAATGTACACCCATCCTTCTAAAAATGAGTTGACATTGATTGTCTTGTAGGTGTTTAGTTTGTGCCAACTTCACTTTATTTTAATCATATAGGCTATATTTATACTTTCAGCTGAAGGTGGTGTTATTTAAGCGAAGAAATGTGCAGTAGCCCTAACGGTGTTGGGGGAGGGGAAATATATGAATGCAAACTAAAATATATGAATGGAAAATTCTGGAAGTGCCAGAATCTCATACAGAATAAATTATTGCTTTCATTCTGTGTAGTTCTTTTATTAATCTTGTGGGTCTCTGACTATGTAACACCTTTAAACTATAACTGAGTGCAACCATAACATTCCTGACAGCATGACATACAGCTGCCTAGATTTTTCTGCGTCTCCTGCGTAATTAAAAAGCTGCCGTTGGACTAAAAACCAAGAGCAGCACACAGAAATTGTTCAAAACAGAGAGCATCCCCTCGCGTTACAAAAGCGATGTGTGACCTGAGAATAAGAATATATCATGTAATGACCCCAAAGCGCTTTTCACTGGTCAGTCATTCACCCATTCACGCACACGTTCTAACCATGACGATGGTGAGCTATGATAGTTGCCACAGCTACCCTAGAGCAGACTGACAGAAAAGAGGCTGCAAAGTACCACATGTTGGTGCTAAATCTCACTGCAGAAAATGTAAATATTTTATTGGCAATAAAACTGGAACTCTGAAAGATTTTCACATCTCTCAGTTCTTCTTTAGTAGGACCCCTACTCTGAAATAAAATATGCTTTACAGCTATATAGCTCTTTAAAAAATGATTACTTTAACTTGATTATTTTAGCAAGCCTTGTAGCTTGTTATAATTAGGCGTGATGTAGCCTGTGTGCACGTGTGATGTTGCTCACAGAGGTCAAGTTAACACTCAAGGAGTTTATGTGTCTGCTCAGACACATGAAAAATTTGGGGGAACATCGGTTGCGGCGTACCGCCACACCAAAATAAAAGCCACCACACCTTCAGAACAGTGGAGGCATCAGAGAATTAGGAGTCTTGGGACAAAGGGGGATCCAGAGTTTTTATAGCAGAGTCCACTGAAATTTTACACAGCAGATAATAGTTTTTATATATATATATATATATATATATATATATATATATATATATATATATATATATATATATATATATATATATATAATTATATATATATATATATATATATATATATATATATAATTATATAGTCTTAAAACCTCCCCCCGTGCACCCCCACCCGTCGCCATTGCTTCAGAATGAATTAAAAAATATGTTTAAACCATTTAAACCATATAATATAGCATACTGTTTATTTTTACAGAGGTTAAAATGAAATAAAATATTATGAAATGTTAAAGTTTACTTTATTTTGAGAAACCAACAATGCGTGTCTGTCTCGCTGAATCCCTCGAAGCAGGCTAGTATATGAACAGCTACTGTGCTGTGCGGCTCTTCATAGTGAAGGAAAAATAGAGACAACAGTCCAGGGTTGCCAACTTGGTGACTGTTGCTATATTTAGTGACCTTTCTGACCTATCTAACAACTCTTTTTCAAAAAAAGGGACCTAAAACTAATCTAGTGACTTTCCTTTGTGTTTTGGCGATTTAGCGACTTCATGTGAAAGCAGCGATTTTTCACAAGGGTAACATGGATGCTAGAGCTCCGTAATACCCTAATTCTGTCTCACAGGCACAGTCAGCTGCCTCATCCTGAAAGCTCTGCATGCAGTCAGAGCAAAGAGGAAACCTCCCCTGTTTTCACAATAGATGAATATAAATATAGTGTAAATGTAGTATTTCATCTAGTCTATTTTTCTCTGAAACAGTTGCATTAAATTATTACCTGATTACCACACAGCTTGAATCACTTATGAACCTTGTTTAATGTGTGTGCCTCTAATTACTATCCGTTTGGTAAAATTACATTGCATGCAGTGTGGAATCCGCCGATATAAAATTTCATACATTATTTCATAAAATAATCTTCATGTATGTTGCACACTTTAGCAGCAGTGACGTAGTTAATTATTATAGTTTTGTTTCAGACACGCAAGCCACCCCCAGCCCCTACTCCCTTGCCCACCACCACTGTTAAGAAAATCCTCAAGGAAACCCAGATTATTGGTTTTTGAACGACAGAACATCTTTTTCTCTTTATTATTTTCAATCTTCAATCTATCAGCCTATTTTTAATATGTTTAATAGTTCTTTAGAATATGTTTCCCAGACTTTTGTTTTGAAGCTTTCAAATATTTTTTTCAAAATGCTTTTCCTAAGTTGCACAATAGATTTCTTTAAATTTCCTATTTAAATAATTTATCAGACACTATATATTAAGACATATCATGAAAACAACTGAAGATCTGAATAAAATTCATACTGACCTGTTTTAATGTGTCCTGCCTTCATCAACAGTTCTCTGACTTGTTCTTCTCCTCTATCCTCATTGTTGAAAAGATGGATTCTCCATGAAAAACGTTCAACAACATTTGGAAGTGCACTGGTGGTAGACTCTAAAATGAAGTCATTTAATGGTGTCTTTAAACTATCTCCACCTGTGAACAGCAAGAAACTATTGTTCATCCTCTGCGGTCCAAGTACTCTCTCGGCAGCTTCCACAGCCTTCCTTTCTTCTTCAGTGAACCGACCAACTTTGATGACCACCAGAAAAAGAAAAGAAGTAGAATCCCTGAAGACATGAAGAAAACTTGTAATCTGCTCTTCGGATCCTAATATGCCAGGAGTGTCTATCACTGAAATACGTTTTCCAAACACAGTTTCAGTTTCCATAGAGACATATTTTGTCACTGATCCAAAGTCGTCTTCCGACTTAAACGCATCTCGTCCTAAAATGGTGTTGGCTGAAGCAGTTTTCCCAACTCCAACTTTTCCCAGGAGGACAATGTAAAGATGATCATCCATGACAACAGCAACCTGGAGAGAAAATAGAAAAATGTTTAATTTATGCCAGCTTTCAAAATACATTTATACAGAACAATTTAATAATAATTTTAATTCAAATATGAATGATCAAGATGCTAGAGTTAGTTTTTATGCATTCTGTTAAGTGGCCCAGCTTAACAGAAAAAAATGACATTTTCAGTCAATAGAAAACTTCTGAAAAAATATTGTCAATTAAATTACCGTAAAATTAAAAATATATATATTTTTTAGGAGTCTGAGTTGTAACGATTAATTCCATCTGTTTTGTTACTGTTGACTAAAGTTCAAATTCTTGCAAGATGAATTGGAGCCCACAGAGCAACCGTGAGTTTTGTATCCTTTACACTACACCTAAAAACCGAGCCATGCCGAGACCA
Source organism: Fundulus heteroclitus (assembly GCF_011125445.2). Lineage (NCBI taxonomy): Eukaryota > Metazoa > Chordata > Actinopteri > Cyprinodontiformes > Fundulidae > Fundulus > Fundulus heteroclitus. The sequence continues at coordinate 411,648 of NW_023396560.1, read as the reverse complement.
GTCCGAGCTTGGATCAGTTAACCGGGATAAAAACGGCCGTTTACACACAAGAGTTTTCTCGGTTATCTCGGTTCCTTGGTTGCTCCTCGCCCCCTAGTGGCGATCTGCGATATACCGCTCCCTGGGATTGAAGACGGGACCGAGCAAATCAAAATGGCGGCGCCCGTAACATTCAGGATGTTATGGTTAGACAGAGTCGGCTTTTGGGACGTGGATAAGACAAACAAACATCTGATAAGGATTTACAGATGCAGGAAACAACGACAGACACTGAGGTTCATCACACTGCTAAGCAGAATAATCTCTGGAAACCGTGTGGCACGGTAAGGAAGCTAGTATTATTATGAATGTCTGAAATTTGTCTGAATGGAGTGTGAATCGGGACGTGCAGCCAGACACGCCGGAAAACCCACGGACAGTCAGCTGACTGTAAGGGGATGACGCGGTCTGCTCATGCGCTCTTCGTTATCAGGTAACCGGGATAAAAAAACCCAGTCCGAGACCTACTAGGGAACTGGTCCACAGTTAGCGCGGTCCGGTTCAGTCTGCTGACCGTTTACACACAAGAGTTATCTCGGTTACCGAGCTCGGACTGTTCTCGGCTCGGTTAAAAAAGTGTAGTGTAAACGGGCCTATACTGTCACGATTCGGTTCTGGTAGATGTTATTTAGGTTATGTTGGCTTTCCTGCCTTAGGGTTTATTTCTGTTTCTTGATTTGTATTGTGTTGGATTCATGTTTAGCCGGTTTACTGTTTTAGTTATCTGGTTTCCTTTATTAGTTTTTATTATAGCTTGTGTTCTGTTCAGTCTTAGCATTGTTTTCTACCTTGGGTTTGGTCTTTATGGTTATTTTGGCTCTGTACTAGTCCATCTTAGTTTCTGTCCCATCAGCCTCTCAGTCACTACTCTGTCACTTCCCTTCCACTGATTAGCTCCACCCATTCCAGTAATTAGTTTCACTCCATTCACCTGATCACTCCCTTACTTATACCTGCCTCTGCCCCCTGCAATCTGCCACATCATTGTTTGTTTTTGCCATGCCTATGGGTGAGTTTTGCCAGCATACCCTGTATTGTGTTTCTCCTGCCTTATCTGATTGCCTGCTTTTTTTTTGCCTTAGACTGTTTATTACCACAAGCTTTGTTTTTTGTCCTGCCTTCATTTTTGCCTGCCTGTCTTGGTTCCTGCTCACATCTGTTTTTTGAAAAATAAACCTTCTTAAAACGTACTCTTTGGTCTGGTTGAATACTGGGTCCTCTGTCTCCGATTCGTGACACATACGGAATGATATGCACATTGTGCAAAGTACTAGAAACTAAGTGCTTCTGTATCTCATTAAAACAGAGAGACAACTATTGTTATTGGCTATCGTTGCTAATAGTAGATTGCAGTTTAACATACAGGAAATCCCACCTTTTCCCGACTTGCAGTTAAAAATGCTGCCAGCTCGTGTAAGCTATCAGTCCCAGCTCTGAGAACCAACAGTGCAAATTTGCTGAATCCAGTGGTAAGCAAAGCGCAAAGCACATTCTATCTGAAAGGCCCATAGGGCAGGACACTAGTTGTAATCTGTTATATCACTTTGCAATAGGTGAAAAATACTACAACACGACACGCTGTTGTAATGTAATACACTGGATTTGCAAAAAGTTAAAACCTTTTCAGCATTGCAAAGTACTCCATGTGCAAGAGTGCACATAAATTATACATTGCCATGTGCTACGTCCTTCATCCGAACTGTTACTATATGAGCCATCCAACTATGATTAGGAAGACGTTTCGCTGCATACATTGATGAGGTCTAACATCCTGCTATCCCACTGAGCAGGGCTTTAGCTGGCAGGAGGTTGTGACAAATGTCAATTACAGGTGACATTAAAGACGCACCAAATCTGCCTATGGTTGTTCCCACTGGAATCACATTCAAAAAGATCAGATATGAATCAGATTCAGGAACACATATGGAAGTGGCTCAAATGTGACTTGAAAAGAGCTGATTTAGGTGAGATAGGAGCATTCCCACTGGTTCTTAAATGTCTGACCTGGAGCCTTGTGTATAAATTGTGTCTATGCACAAAAAAAAAAAACAAGTAGCACAACTCTAGATGTTTAAAAATGAATGCTGCATTGTCATGATAGGTCTTATATGTTTGGCCCACATGCAGAAACCCACTCGGCAGCAGAGATCAGTTTAACGGTTTATTTAGCAAGAGATGGTCGGACGACCCACGAGGAGATTGGAGAGCAGCGAGACCACGACCCGAAGAATCGCTGAAAGGGAAGGGAAGACGGTTAGATGAGGAAAGACTCAGGGGGTGGAAGGTACGATCTGAGGTGCGTGAGCTTACCACCGGACGCGGCAACCGGACCAGGGGAGGACGGTAAGGACTCAGTGTGATGTCGGAGCGGACGCAGGTGCTCCAGCGAGCGATGAGGGGCGTGAGTGGAACGGGGGTCAGAGCAGCGTCGCCGACCCTCGGTCCAGGACAGCAGGAGGAACCAGATGGGTTCGTGACGACAGGTGTACACTTAGAGGGAGACTCAGAGAGGCAATTTCTCGAGGGGATCTTCAAGGAATTAGTCAGAGAACCAAAGCCTGGGAGACACAAAAAACACTCAAATAACTCAAGAGATCTGTCTCGGGACTGAGACAGCGGCCTGAAGTCATACCGTGACTGATAACATTCTGGCATCCTCCTGCTGTCCGCATGCAGTTCTTATACCGTGGCAAGACGCTGCTGGACCAATCCCGGTGTGTGTGCCCCGCCCACCAGTCAACTGGAAACACCTGCGGAGAGAGGCCGAGCCAGAACAGCCTGGCTCAGCTGACTGAGTCCTGACATGCATGGAAGAGTGTGATAACTCACACAAACATTTTTGAGTGTGTGCTGTCTGGTAATGTAGTTTTAAGAATTGTTGTCTTAATGCCAAAAAGAGCCCAACAGATTGTACTTTTACAAGTGTAGCCCTACCTTTTTCGCCATAGTGCTCCGCTTGATTTATACATGCAAGAAGCTTACCTGATTTTATGCTGAAACTATTTCATGTTCAATGGAGAATGAAAAGGGAAGGTAAAAGAGGAAAAAAAGGAGAGAAACAGATGAGACAAATGCTAAAAAAGAGAAAGGGTGAAAGAGAAAGAGGAGAGGAAAGGGAGAGAGAAATATAACATCTTCTAAGTCTGCTTCTACACCTGCAAAGAGCAGCAAAACCAACCCCTCGATACCATCACTGAAGAATATACTGTATTATTTTATCTAAAATATATAAAGTGACAGTTGAAGATAATTTTAAGGGTTCTCTCTATAGAAGTGAATCTGTGCTAACTTCTGCCTGAGTTATGCCACCTCTTCCACATGTGGCCACACACGCACCAGGCTCCGCTCAGGACGAGCCTGTGGGCTCCACTAGTAGCCAGGTATGCTACAGCAGATGCAGCCATGGGCCCCAGGGACCCAAGGCCCAGGGCGCCCCGCCCCCCGACAGAATCCTCGACAGAGCCATGGGGGCCCAGGCCCCTCGAGGTAGCCACCACATGCGAGCCGGTGCCTGAGCCGACGCTGAGCACCCAGTGGACACTGAGAACTCCACACTTAGTGGAGACCTGAAATATTCCAGGAAAGGGGAAAGTACAAACCCAACCCGCAAAAAAACAAACATAAAAAACGTATGTAGTCACATTCACATGTTTTCAACCCAGTGCCCCACATGCAAACACTCCTACAAAAAAAGGGGACGCAGTGCACACACTCGCACTCTCCACACACATCCTACATTCCCAGGTCCAGGCACCAGCACCCCAGAGGGGTATCCATCCCCCAGACCCGGAAGGTGGAAGTAAAACCTGCACTGAAAGATGCCATGAACCAAGACCGGGACAAGAGAGCTGGACATGGAGACACCCCCCCCCCCCCCCCACCACACACACACACCTCTAATTATGTGACAGAGAGAGAGAGAGAGAGAGAGAGGTGTTTGAGTGCTGGAGATAAAGTAACACATTATCTGCTGTGGATGGAATTGTAAACAATAACTGAATTCCCATCTTTACTAAATGAAAAGACGGAGGTGATTAAGTTCCAGCACTTTTATTGAGAAACAGAGCAGAGATCACATAGATGGAAAGTAATCGCAACCCACAGTTCCACTGCAGTCTGCATCTGCCCTGTCTCTGCCTGTCTCGCTTTTTCGGCTCCCCCTAATACTGCACAGTGGCCTTGGCTTGAGACAAAATAAAGACAGTCTATCCTAGACAATAAGCATCCCACACAGTATTTACGCATAATTTGGCCTTGCAATCAGCGGGCCCGTGCTCACATGTCTGAGTGGCGTGAGGTCATAGTGACTTCAGAATAATTCTCCATTCATATCTGCACAAAGATTAATTTTATGCTCTATTTTGATGCATTTTATTCCTTTAATATCAATAGTTTGTCTAACTGTTGCTGTCAGTGGTTCAATAAAAATAGCTGGAAGATGCCTAGTTTCTTTTCCTGACACATGCTGTTGGAAAACTGTATGAATTTTTTCACCAATTTATACAAAAGTTCCAAAATTAAATGTATGTAGAGTAGCAAATAAAAATGTCTTACTGTATCAAATGCTTTTTTCCCTTATCTATAGACAATATATTGGACACATGCAAACTTTTGACCTGTTGTGAAAATGTGTGGCAGCACTTTTTCTATTGACAGTAACAAAGAAAAGTTCTAAATCTCACCCAAACACTGGTGAACTTCTGCATTATTTCATAAACATTCGGATTCATCAAGACAACGCACACAGTGACCTGTCTATGTATCGTTTTTGTGCGCTTCAAGTTTCAAAATTTCTATCTATTTGTCTGGTTGGGTTTGTATTGGCTCCCATCCCTCCCCCTGGGCCTGCTCCCCTCCGCAGGTCCTTTGTGTCCGGGGCTGGGTGCTCGTACGGACGCCGGATCGCTTCTGGCAGATAATTCACGGGGCTTGGCCCCCTGTGGCTCAGTCAGGGCCCCCATTGGGGGGGCCTTGCCAATGGGCCTCAGGTCCTTAGAGCCCATGGCTGCATCTGCTCTGGCATACCTGGCTGCTGACGGAGCCCACGGGCTTCAGCATGGAGGCTGTTAGGGGGTTTCCTGGGGGCCGTCTCTCCTATTCCCTCAAGAGGGGGAGGCAGCTTTCCCTATGTTGGCCCCTCTTGAACACCTTTGCTCTGGGGATCCCTTCGAGCATCTGGGATTTTGGTTCCCCTGGCGTCTGCCAGGGGGGCAGGTCCTTGGCTCCTCAGAACCACTATTGAGCATTTTTCTCATGGATAAAACTTAGATAAACAAGTGCACTGTCACAAACACGTACAGGTGCTTGGACACAGGTACTTACAGACTCACTTCCATACAGAAAGACCCTTTTATTATCTTCAGCTGTAACATTATACATACACATACTGTATGCATGTTCTTCAGTGATGGTATCAAGACATTGGTTGTTTGTACCTGTAAGCCTTTATCAGCTGGCTGTGCTGTTCTTTTTATATCTCTCTTTGCAGGTGAAGAAGCAGACTGAGAATGTTTTATTGCTCTGTCCCTTTTCTCTCCTCTTTCCCTTTCACCTTTCCCCCTTTTGGAATTTTGTCCTATCTTTTTCTCTCCTTTTTTCCTCTTCTACCTTCTTGTTTCAGTGTCCATTTAACATGAATTATTCCCAGCATAAATTCTAATAAAGCTTATTGCATGTATAAATCAAGCAGAGCACTATGGCAAAAGCAGTAAGGCTCCGCTTGTGAAAGTAAAATCTGTTGGGCTCTTTTTGGCATTAAGACAACAAATTTTATTGTTGTCTTAATTTATTATTTATAATACATGAAAATTCATGCACAATTAGTAACAAATAGGCCATATATTCAGGTGTGTGTGTGTGCGGGTGTGTGTGTGCATGCCCCTGCCTGTCATGATAACACATTTTGCTAGAGAATAATTTTTTCTAAAACGTATTGTGATATATCATATCATCGGCATTTGGAGACCTTATTCAACTAATATGATAATGGCATACTAATGCAAGTATATCCTCTCGACCTACTGGCTCAGACAAATTAAGCAGGTCGTGTCATTTGGTTTATATCCAAAAAACTCCCTCTCTGCAGCGGTCGTGTTTGACTTTCACACCAATTTAGTTTAGTTTAAAAGTAGTTTTCTCTGGCTCTCCCTTACCAGGCTCTCATATTAACTTTGAGCATGTGCCTACTGACACATGCTGGGTTTCCCCCACAGTATTATAAGCTGCAGTGTTGTCCCATGTTTTCACTTGCACATTAATAAGTTATAGCCGATAAAAATTTTTAATTTTGCGCTCCGGTCCAAGAGGTCACGTGATTTGAGTTTTTTGCCATCAAGATCTCTGCCAACTGGCACCAGAAAATGCTAATATTTGGCTTTCTTCTTCTGGAAAACAGAGGCATACGACATCTTACGGGCGCAGCCATGATGAACTGGTTGAACTCGCATAGCTGACAATACAGCGATCTGATTGGCTGAGCAGCAAAACTCAAATCACATGACCTCTTGGACTGTAGTGCAAAATTTATACTTTTTATCAGCTATAACTTATTAATGTGCAAGTGAAAACGTGGGAACATTGGTGTTTTGAGATCACTGCTATGTGTAGCAACTTATCCAAGTGCAAGAAAGTTGCCCCCTGACAGTTCATACGAAAGATCTTAAGGAGACGTCCTACAGATTCTGGCCCACGGACTAAAACCGCATCACGGCTGGGTCCTTGGCAGTCGGAGGAATGCGCCTGATGGCAGCTTTCTTTTGGTATGCATGGCCTCAGTCAACTGTTCCCCCCAAATGTATGTGATGTATGTGATGGACGGTTGTGCTGAAACTGTAATTTCAATTACAATGCAAATTGTAGTTAACAATAAAGATAGATAGATAGATTGACTGATTGATTGATTGATTGAAGATGAATTTGGCCTCGGTTTAAATTTTGCTCACCATAGAGACATTTTAAATCTAAATATATAAAAGGAAATTTTGGAAAATACATTATATGTTGTACATGTATGTGTATAAAGCCTACAGTTGTTTTTTGTTTGTTTGCTTGTTTTTTTTTTGGGGGGGGGGGGGTTGCAAGAGAGGAAAACATGGCTGAATAATTGGAAACATGCATATTATTGATTTGGACAGACTGGCGACCAGTCCAGGGTGTACTCCGCCTCTCGCCCGTTTATTGCTGGAGATAGGCACCAGCACCCCTCACGACCCCATAAGGGACAACCGTGACGGAAATTGGATGGATGTATATTATTGATTTGGCACGTTTAACTGACTTCGGTAAAGTTAGAAAGATATTCACAGATTCTGCTTTTCCGGATCAATAACTCATCGGCGGATGATTTATTCTACAAAACAGACACCTCTCTGTAACCACAGCAAGGCAGACAGTCAGCTACAACCGTAGTTTCCTCAAAACGAGTCTCCCACCGCGCTGGGAGAATTACATTGGACCCAATGCAGAGCTCGCTCCTCCGCAGATGCTTAGGGACCGTGTGCAAGTTGCTACACCAGAAACATAATCACAGAGAAATATTCAACAGCGTCACCCTGGAGAGGTGGATTATTATCAAATTAATTTCATATGTATCTGATCTCATGTATATCACACCACATTTGTTTGATTTGAAAATAATAATTTTTTTGAGGAATTTCCCAAAGCCTGAATGGCATATGGCACCTCTATTTTATTATTAGAATAAGTATAAAATGAGCAATGACTACACCTATAGAACATTGTAGTGCCACCAAACTTGTACTACACAGATATAACCTCATCTAGTTTATACAAAAACTCTTACTTTGGGAAAATGTGCTTAACTTTATTTTTTTACATTTTTTATTGGTATTACAAGCATATAATAGCCAATAGGTACAGTATAGATCATTGTAGTGCCACCAAACTTGTAGTATACATTGAAAACCTCATCTAGTTCATACTACAACTCTTACTTTGGGAAAATATGCTTAACTTTATTTTTTTGACATTTTTTATTGTTATTACAAGTATATATTAAAACCGCAAGCGGTGATGATCGGCCCTCGCAGCCAAGCGCCGCTCTGGCCTATTGGCCACTGCAGGGATTCGCGCACCGCCGGTCGCCAGCCACCGCAGAAGTTGTCACGCATTTTTCCCGCCCGTCCACCGGGCGTTCCACACGAACGCGTTGGGCAGCACTCCCCCACGACTCACAAAAAATCTGGTGAAGATCGGTCGATGCAGCAAGGAGATACAGCCGTTGAATAAAGAAATGCATTGGGCCACCGGACCGGACTAAAGCGTTCAGCGGGCCGGCGTTTCAGGTGACTTCGCCACGCCACCACGCCGCACTGCTACATGGAATCCAGTTGGGCCTGGAATCCACAACACAGCAACATGTCTTCTGTCTGTGGACACAGTTTCATGTTGATTAGCTCAGAGGGGTAACATAGCGACTGTTAACAATAAAACATGACACTTCCTGTTGTCAGGGGGCGTGGCCTAAGCAATGTCATCATTTGACCATTGGATATTGTAGGAGACCTAGTGGTGATCAACTACTGAAAGTTTGGTGGCTCTGTGAGTTTTTGTGTATGAAATATAACAGTTTTGTGTTTCATGGCGAGTAGGTGAACTTTGACCCCTGCTCACGCCCCTTCAGCATGCTCAAAAACTCACAGTTTTGATAACTTTTAATTGGCCATGCCTTATGATCAGACTGCCCGAGTTTCAAGCCGCTCGCTAAAAATCTCTAGGAGGAGTTTGATCAAATACCAATGCTGTAAACGTCAAAAATGGGGTCAAAATCAGACCTTCAATCTAAAATGGCCGACTTCATGTGATATTTACACTATGACATTAATTGTAAATTCTGAGCGTCTTGGTAAGCTCTACCACTGTACCAAATCTCATGTCTCTACGATGAAGTAAGTGAATAGCAAAGGGTCCTTGGAAAATTGCTAGGTGGCGCCGTTGAGGCATTAGGTCACACCCACCAAAGTTTGTTATGGATTCCTGTTGGGGGGTGGATAAGGATGCATCCAAGTGAGTTTTAAGCAGCTCGGCCCAAAAATGTGGAATTCAGAGCCAAACGTATGGCAGTGGCGTTTGAGGTGAGTTCAGCACACCGCCACGCTCTCCTGCTCCATCGAATCCACTTGGGGCTGGAATTCACAACACAACAACATGTCTTCTGTCTCTGGACACAGTTTCGTGTTGATTAGCTCAGAGGGGTAACATAGCGACCGTTTACAGCAAAACATGACACTTCCTGTTGTCAGGGGGCGTGGCCTAAGTGATGTCATCATTTGACCATTGGATATTAAAGAAGACCCGATGATGATCAATCACAGAAAGTTTGGTGCCTCTGTGTGTTTCTGTGTAGAAGATATAACAGTTTTATTTTTTGTGGCGAGTAGGTGAACTTTGACCCCTTAAACAAGCTCAAAAACTCACCGTTTTGATAACTTTTAATTGGCCATGCCTTATGATCAGACTGCCCGAGTTTCAAGCCGCTCGCTAAAAATCTCTAGGAGGAGTTTGATCAAATACCAATGCTGTAAACGTCAAAAATGGGGTCAAAATCAGACCTTCAATCTAAAATGGCCGACTTCCTGTGATATTTGCACTATGACATTAATTATAAATTCTGAGTGTCTTGGTGAGCTCTACAACTTTACCAAATTTCATGTCTATACGATGAAGTAAGTGAATAGCAAAGGGTCCTTTGAAAATTGCTAGGTGGCACCGTTGAGGCATTTTACATTATATTTTTGTGACGACCTTAAAATATAAAATTTTTAAACAGTCTTCATGCATCTGCCAAGTTTGGTGAGTTTTTGAATATGATAAAGCCCCCAAAAAGGCCCCTCTTTAGGGGGGCAGAATAAAAATAATAAGAAACAGTACAGATATAATAGGCCTTCGCAGCGCTTCGCTGCTCAGGCCTAATAATAATAATAATAATTAACACTACAGATACAATAGGCCTTCGCAGCGCTTCGCTGCTCGGGCCTAATAAGAAACAGTACAGATACAATAGGCCTTCACAGAGTACAGATAAGATAAGATAAGATAAGATAGTCTTTATTGATCTCACAATGGAGAAATTCACTCGTCACATCGGCTCATACAAGAAGGTGCAGAGTAGGGAAGGTGCATTCAATTATATACAGTGAATCTTCATATATACAATGGATCAGAAAGAATACCAAAAAATACCAAAAAAGGAAATAGGAATGGGCATATGATGTCTCATTTACATTCTTAGTGGTCTATATATATATATATATATATATAAACATATCTATATACTCAAATATATACATATATCTATGCGCCTACTTACATACGCACCTACGCGTATGTATGTGCATATACATTGTATACATTTGTACATACATACATACATACATACATACATACATGTGGGCTGACTTATGTTCAGGTGGTTATGTTCAGATACAATAGGCATTTGCAGCGCTTCGCTGCTCGGGCCTAATAATAATAAAAAACAACACAGAAACAATAGGCCTTCCCAGCACTTCGCTGCTCGGGCCTAATAATTAACACTACAGATACAATAGGCCTTCGTAGCGCTTCGCTGCTCGGGCCTAATAATAATTAACACTACAGATACAATAGGCCTTCGCAGCGCTTCGCTGCTCGGGCCTAAAAAGCCAATAAGTACAGTATAGATTATTGTAGTGCCACCAAACTCATTTTACACATAGATAACCTCATCTAGTTCATACTACAACTCTTACTTTGGGAGAATGTGCTAAACTCTATTTTTCGATATTTTTTATTGGTATTACAAGCATATAATAGCCAATAGGTACAGTATAGATCATTGTAGTGCCACCAAACTTGTAGTATACATTGATAACCTCGTCTAGTTCATACTAAAACTCTTACTTTTGGAGAATGTGCTAAACTAAATTTTTTGAAATTTTTTCATTGTTATTACAAGTATATAATAGCCAATAGGTACAGTATAGACCATTGTAGTGCCACCAAACTTGTAGTATACATAGATAACCTCATCTAGTTCATACTACAACTCTTACTTTGGGAAAATACGCTAAACTTTATTTTTTGACATTTTTTATTTTTATTACAAGTATATAATAGCCAATAAGTACAGTATAGATTATTGTAATGCTACCAAACTCATCATACACATATATAACCTCATCTAGTTCATACTACAACTCTTACTTTTGGAGAATGTGCTATACTAAATTTTTTTATATTTTTTTATTGTTATTACAAGCATATAATAGCCAATAGGTACAGTATAGATCATTGTAGTGCCACTAAACTTGTAGTATACATAGATAACCTCATCTAGTTCATACTACAACTCTTACTTTGGGAAAATGTGCTAAACTCTATTTTTTGAGATTTTTTCTTTGTTATTATTTTAATTTAATTTAATTCATTTTTTTTTATAGCGCCAATTCATGAAACATGTCATCTCAAGGCACTTATCAAAGTCAAATTCAATTAGATTGAGTTACATTATACAGATTGGTCGAAAAATGTCCTATATAAAAAGGAAATAAAATCCATTTCTATTAACAGAAAGTATGAATGCAGTAATGCACTTTCTACAAGACAGTATAGGAACTTTCACTCATTCACAACTACAGGCAATAAGGCTTAAAGTACCTGAAACTCACAATTAAGAATCATTTTAAATAAACAAAGAATAGCTGGCCATTTATTCTTTATGTTTGAAGCCTTTTTAAAGCTCTTTTAAGATTTGCTTTAATGCAATAATTTAAAAAGTTTTGCTTTTAGCTCCAGTCAACTGTCAAAATGGAAACAAAATGTTAGTCATTAAAAACCAAACATACTAAAAAAAATAGCATCTTAAAGGTATACTATGCAACCGGGGTTGATTTTCCAGCGAGGCTCCCCCCAGAGGGCGAAAGTAAAAGTGCACTGTCGTAAAGATGCTCAGCTGTTCTGGTTCCTCCGTCAAGCCAGGCGCGGTTGTTTTGAGCTTAGCAGACAGGCGAACGCAACGAATACAAAAGTCGTAGTGTAGGACAAAAACGGCAGTACAAACAATCACTAACACAGTGAAAGTATGAACATGCACACAGAGAGAGAGAAACCATTCCAATGCAGTGTTTCCCCTAGGAATTTGGGACGACCGGCGGGGGGGGGGGGGGGGGGGGGGGGGAGACAAACTTTGCACCGCTGACCGGCGGAGCGGAGCGGGGCGGAGACAAACTTTGCACCGCTGACCGGCGGAGCGGAGACAAACTTTGCACCGCTGACCGGCGGAGCGGGGCGGAGACAAACTTTGCACCGCTGACCGGCGGAGCGGAGCGGGGCGGAGACAAACTTTGCACCGCTGACCGGCGGAGCGGAGACAAACTTTGCACCGCTGACCGGCGGAGCGGGGCGGAGACAAACTTTGCACCGCTGACCGGCGGAGCGGAGCGGGGGGGAGACAAACTTTGCACCGCTGACCGGCGGAGCGGAGCGGGGCGGAGACAAACTTTGCACCGCTGACCGGCGGAGCGGAGCGGGGCGGAGACAAACTTTGCACCGCTGACCGGCGGAGCGGAGCGGGGCGGAGACAAACTTTGCACCGCTGACCGGCGGAGCGGAGCGGGGCGGAGACAAACTTTGCACCGCTGACCGGCGGAGCGGAGCGGGGCAGAGACAAACTTTGCACCGCTGACCGGCTGAGCGGAGCGGGGGGGAGACAAACTTTGCACCGCTGACCGGCGGAGCGGAGCGGGGCGGAGACAAACTTTGCACCGCTGACCGGCGGAGCGGAGCGGGGCGGAGACAAACTTTGCACCGCTGACCGGCGGAGCGGAGCGGGGCGGAGACAAACTTTGCACCGCTGACCGGCGGAGCGGAGCGGGGCGGAGACAAACTTTGCACCGCTGACCGGCGGAGCGGAGCGGGGCGGAGACAAACTTTGCACCGCTGACCGGCTGAGCGGAGCGGGGGGGAGACAAACTTTGCACCGCTGACCGGCGGAGCGGAGCGGGGCGGAGACAAACTTTGCACCGCTGACCGGCGGAGCGGAGCGGGGCGGAGACAAACTTTGCACCGCTGACCGGCTGAGCGGAGCGGGGGGGAGACAAACTTTGCGCCGCTGACCGGCGGAGCGGAGCGGCGCGCATATCTAGTTAGTTTTATTTTTTTATTATTATTTTTTTGGAATGTCGGCGAGGCGGTAGCGTGAGGGAAACCCTACAATGTTACTTACAATCGCATCAGCAGAAACGCGAGGTCCGCGTCAGCCTTGCAGCCTTCTATGTTCACCCGTGTACGACTCCTCTCTCTGTCCAGAGCCCTTTTCCTCTTTCTTGCCTGCTCCAACATGGGCTTTCGCTGTTTTCTCGCTGGTTCCGCCATGATAACTGCACAAATATCGCCACTGCGCTACCAACGAGCACACCTTTCACTGCGGGCGTGTAGCAGTTCTCGCCGTAAAGCAAGACCGACTCTCGCGATGCACACGAGACTACTGAGCCTCTGGATGCGGGCCGACTGCTCCTGCAATTGCAAGTGCGGTATTTCCCCCACAGACCACCAGGGCGGCCGAGAAAACCTTAGTTCAACCTGAAATGACTCATTTAATCATCCAAAACGGTATGGAACATATTAATTAACAAGTTTCCACAAGTTTCACACTGTATCTACCGCATCGGGATAAACATGTGTGTCACTGTAAAACTTTGGACATAAAGAAATTTGTAGAGACTGAAATATGGCCATAATTTTTTCCTGACAGCAGTCTTACCTTTTTTTAACCTACCCTTTGTCTTAAAAGCTTGTAACATAAGGAAAGTAAAATGCAAAGCTGAGGCCCTACAAGAACACTGTACGATATCAAAGACTACAAAGTACTTAAATATTTTACTAAATATATATTACAAAAAATATTATCCAAATACAAGTGAAATGAAAACGAGCTTGTTGAAGTCTAAATCTAAAATGTCTAACATGGCCAACAGTTACATATGTAGCTAAAGAGAGGTTAAATTAATGTAGCATTTGTCATGGTTGAGTTTTGGTTTGGCTTTGTTTTTCTGTTATTTTCATTTTTTCATCTCTTTTGGGTTAGGTTTGACTTTATTTATTGTTAGTTTTCAGTCATCAGTTATTTTCTGTCAATTTTCACTTCACCTCCTCAGCAGTCAGTCACACCTGATAATCATTTACCAGTCAATTAGCCAGACCCTTGTTCCACCTGTGAAGTGCTCTATTTAAACCTCCCTCTGCCTTCAGTTCAGCACTGGGCCGTCATCATTCCACACCTCTCCATGCCAGTCCCCGTTTTTGCCTTGGAAGATTTGTTTTTCTTGTTTAAGGTTAGTCCTGCCAGTTTCTATTGACTCATACTTTGCTGTTTGTGCCTGGAGAAGTTCTGCTCTGTGTCCTGGTGTCTCCAGAGAACTGCTAACTGGACTAACCATCCTGGAAAGGCTCTGCTCTGTGCCCTGGTGTCTCTCAAGTTCTGCTAACCTGACTAGCCGCCCTGGAGAAGCTCAGCTCTGTGTCCTGGTATCTCTCAAGTTCTGCTAACCTGACTAGCCACCCTGGAGAAGCTCAGCTCTGTGCCCTGGTGTCTCTCAAGTTCTGCTAACCTGACTAGCCGCCCTGGAGAAGCTCAGCTCTGTGTCCTGGTGTCTCTCAAGTTCTGCTAACCTGACTAGCCGCCCTGGAGAAGCTCAGCTCTGTGCCCTGGTGTCTGCAACAAACTGCTAACCTGCTGTGGCTACGGGGCTGCTAGCCGAGCAGAACTGAGCATTCCCGGCTGCCTGGAAAGTCGTGACACTCTTTCACGCCGGGCCGTCAGCTCCTGCCATCACATTCATCCCTGACCTTCTGCAGTCCTGAACCTCCGGTCTTCATCACTCACCACCCAGCATACTTCCTTCAATAAAGACTCAAACATTTAGTCCCGTGTGTGCGTCCTGAGTTCATCGGTAAACAAAACCCTGACAGCATTGAATCAGGTCAAAAGCTTCAGCTCACAATCGAAACGGAATTTAACCTGGCATATAAACATTTATCATTCATTACAACTATCAAAATGAAAAGGGGGAAAAAAATGGTTTGACTTACCGTGGAAATTCTGTTCATATTTAAACTTCCTCATAATCTCTTTTTCCGCTAAACTGTAAAAGATTATTGCTCTACTGACCTTAATTGATGGCTGATCATGATTGGCTGGGACTCCATTACACTAAGCATCTAATTGGTCTGATTGTGTCTGGTGGTTTGGTTGCACGGTAGTGGCCATGAGGTAAAAACTCAATACCAGCGCATTTAATCAAATAAATGAAATAACTAACCAAAGCTCAAACATCTTTGAAATAAAGTAAAAATCAATGACAACACATGAAAATGTCATGTTTTTAGACTTCATGTTGACTTTTAGTTAATGTTATACCTGTAAAGAAAAAAAATTGTGAAAATGGTTTCCAGGGCAAGAGTGTTGGCTTCGAGATTCCTGCAGTTCAAACTGAGTACTGCTAATAAAAACGATGGAGAAAGATTTGTATTTTTTATGTGAAATTATTCCTCAGAATTGAGAGTCAAAATTCACAAGCCAAGTGTTGCTGTGTAAATAAATCTGATAAGGTGTAGATGTGATTTTTGTCATCCTACAACTTATAAAACTTACTTTGTGGATGATGGTAATACTTTATCTGTGACAGACTGGCGACCTGTCCAGGGTGTACCCCGCCTCTTGCCCAGTGAACGCTGGAGATAGGCACCAGCACCCCCCACGACCTCATGAGGGATAAAGCGGGTCAGAAAATGGATGGACGGATGGATGGATAATAGTTCCTGCCCTTAATGTTACATTGAGAATATTAGAAATATCTGTGGCCCATCTTCCCAAAGTAAGAGTTGTAGTATGAACTAGATTAAGTTATCTGTGTGTTCTACCAGTTTGGTGGCACTACAATAATCTATACTGTACTTATTGGCTAGTATATGCTTGTAATAACAATGAAAAAATATCAAAAAATAGAGTTTAGCATATTTTCCCAAAGTAAGAGTTGTAGTATGAACTAGATGAGGTTATCTAGGTGTATGATGAGTTTGGTAGCACTACAATAATCTATACTGTAATTATTGGCTATTATATACTTGTAATAACAATGAAAAAATGTCAAAAAATAAAGTTAAGCACATTTTCTTAAACTAAGAGTTGTAGTATAAACTAGGTGAGGTTATCTATGTATTCTACAAGTTTGGTGGCACTACAATGATCTATACTGTACTTATTGGCTATTATATACTTGTAATAACAATAAAAAATGTCAAAAAATAAAGTTTAGCGTATTTTCCCAAAGTAAGAGTTGTAGTATGAACTAGATGAAGTGAACTATGTATTCTACAAGTTTGGTGGCACTACAATTATCTATACTGTACTTATTGGCTATTATATACTTGTAATAACAATAAAAAATGTCAAAAAATAAAGTTTAGCGTATTTTCCCAAAGTAAGAGTTGTAGTATGAAATAGATGAGGTTGTCTATGTGTAGGACAAGTTTGGTGGCACTATAATGGTCTATACTGTACCTATTGGCTATTATATACTTGTAATAACAAAGAAAAAATATCAAAAAATAAAGTTTAGCATATTTTTCCAAAGTAATAGTTGTAGAATGAACTAGATAAGGTTATCTATGTATACTACAAGTTTGGTGGCACTACAATGGTCTATACTGTACCTATTGGCTATTATATACTTGTAATAACAAAGAAAAAATATCACAAAATAAAGTTTAGCATATTTTTCCAAAGTAAGAGTTGTAGTATGAACTAGATAAGGTTATCTATGAATACTACAAGTTTGGTGGCACTACGATGATCTATACTGTACCTATTGGCTATTATATACTTGTAATAACAAAGAAAAAATGTCAAAAAATAAAGTTAAGCACATTTTCTTAAAGTAAGAGTTGTAGTATGAACTAGATGAGGTTATCTATGTGTATGATGAGTTTTGTAGCACTACAATAATCTATACTGTACTTATTGGCTATTATATGCTTGTAATAACAATAAAACAATAGCACAAAATAGAGTTTAGCACATTTTCCCAAAGTAAGAGTTGTAGTATGAACTAGATGAAGTGAACTATGTATTCTACAAGTTTGGTGGCACTACAATCATCTATACTGTACCTATTGGCTATTATATACTTGTAATAACAAAGAAAAAATATCAAAAAATAAAGTTTAGCATATTTTTCCAAAGTAAGAGTTGTAGTATGAACTAGATAAGGTTATCTATGTATACTACAAGTTTGGTGGCACTATAATGGTCTATACTGTACCTATTGGCTATTATATACTTGTAATAACAAAGAAAAAATATCAAAAAATAAAGTTTAGCATATTTTTCCAAAGTAAGAGTTGTAGTATGAACTAGATAAGGTTATCTATGTATACTACAAGTTTGGTGGCACTATAATGGTCTATACCAGAGGTCACGGATTAGCGGACCAGGGTCCGGATCCGGACCCACCTGCTGGCTAATCCGGACCCAACCTGATTTAAAACATTTATAAATTACTGCATGTTGTCTGACGACAGTGTCTAACCCATGGGTTAAAGTTCTCCGTCGCTGCGACGGATTTCCGTCATTTGGAAATTGAGCGCAAAAAGCCCCGTCTAGACTTTTTTTTCAAGGTTTTACACTGAAGCTGCTCTCAACCAATTAAACCTGGCAGAGGCGGGACATTAGCCAATCAGAAAGAGTAGGGCGGGTCTTTGCAAAGCAGACATTGCCAGTGTGAGGTTTATCGGTTTTTAATCATAATAACCTTTGGAAGAGCGTCTCAAACTGGCCACAGATGACATGAATGAAAGTAGCAGTGGTCAAAGGTTTTCTTTGGATTTATGAACAAGCAGGTCAGAAAGTTCAGCAGATAGAACAGCAAACAACGACTTCCCTCGGTAAGCGTAACTGTTGCTGCTCCAGCAGTTAATTAATGAATTATTTCCACCTGTTGCCACGTCGTCTGTCACCGTTTATTCCCTCGCTCATAAACGCGGCGACCAACCAGGGATCTCCCAGTGATTCGCTACTATGTTTCATTTAAAACACAAACAAGAGTAACGCGCTAGCTCAGGCTAATTTAGCATGACCCTTGAAGAAGAGTCGGAATGTGAAATAATGTGCCGCATTTGACTGGGTCCGATTCGGAAAAAGTAAAAAAAAAAAAAAACCTATGCTGTTCTGAAACAAAGAAGGCAGAGCTGCATCTGCTGTCGGTATGCAACAGTGTTCACCTGATGAGCAGCTGCGCTCCAGGACACTAAATAAAATGAAAAGGATTTTGATGCTTACAGATTGTTAAGAAAACTACATCAAAAAGACAAAACAAATAAACTGCAGCTACAACATGGACTGGAGAACGGGTTCTAACTGGGTGAGGCCAGAGAAAGGCGATTCTCAGAGTTTTTTATGAAGTTAAAGTGGAGCGCAGACACAGGGTTCATCCTGGACAGGTCTCCAGTCACTGGGCTAAAATACAACCATTTTATTAAACTTCAAAAAAGTTAAATCATGCCTTTTTATAAACTGTAATCATTAATTGGTGAACAATAACGGGCAAAGCAGAGACTGATTATTGTCATGTGCAATCTGTGTCAAATTAAAATGTATTATGTCATGATAGTGTTGGTGATGTGTCCTGCATTTCCAAGGCTGTGTTTGGCCTTGTATGATCATAGGATTAATTTATATTGAATGTGACAGGGACCCAGTGGAGTTAATGTACAGGTGTGAAGTAGATGATGTAATGATGCAAGCTGTTGTCTTTGTACTAGCTGCAGTTTATGGAGGTTTTCTGGAGGACAGAGAGGAAAGGGAGCTGGGATTGTAAAGTGGACTGTGGACCAGTTTGTCAACAGTGTGAATGAAGAACTTAATGCTGCAGAGATGAAAGTTAACCAGATGATGATGTGGATGTGGAAAGTGATGGAGAGGCTGTCCAGGATGACGCTAAGGCTCTAAAGCTGAAAGGGGGCAGAGATACAGGAATTTTCAATGGATATTTTAAAAGTACCAGATTTGGTTGACTTTGCACAATAAGCAAATAATGCAGCATGATGGGAAAATATGGGCTGCACGTGATGCAAATTAGCCAATGAGCTGTGTCAGTCAGGTTTGCTGCAAAAAAAATCAAAATCAAAAAGCACTTTGGATTTTAAAATAGAAAAACGTTCTATTTTTATGTTATTTTTTGTTTAAAAAGTCAATGTATAAGGTGGATGCGTAAACATTTTATTTCAGTGTTAAATACTATGTGAAGTAACGGATTGTAATTAAAAATGTGTTCGGACCTTTACTGGTTGTTGATTTTTGTTATTCGGACCCCGCTGATTTTTAATTAGTGACCCCTGGTCTATACTGTACCTATTGGCTATTATATACTTGTAATAATAAAGAAAAAATATCAAAAAATAAAGTTTAGCATATTTTTCCAAAGTAAGAGTTGTAGTATGAACTAGATGAGGTTATCTATGTGTATGATGAGTTTGGTAGCACTACAATAATCTATACTGTATTTATTGGCTATTATATGCTTGTAATAACAATAAAAAAATAGCAAAAAATAGAGTTTAGTACATTTTCCCAAAGTAAGAGTTGTAGTATGAACTAGATGAAGTGAACTATGTATTCTACAAGTTTGGTGGCACTACAATGATCTATACTGTACTTATTGGCTATTATATACTTGTAATAACAAAGAAAAAATGTCAAAAAATAAAGTTAAGCACATTTTCTTAAAGTAAGAGTTGTAGTATGAACTAGATGAGGTTATCTATGTGTATGATGAGTTTGGCAGCACTACAATAATCTATACTGTACTTATTGGCTATTATATACTTGTAATAACAATAAAAAATGTCAAAAAATAAAGTTTAGCGTATTTTCCCAAAGTAAGAGTTGTAGTATAAACTAGATGAGGTTATCTATGTGTATGATGAGTTTGGTGGCACTACAATGATATAAGGTGTAGTCATTGCTCATTTTATACTTAGTCTAATAACAAAATAGGTGCCATTTGTAATTCAGGCTTTGGGAAATTCCTCAAAAAATGTATTATTTTCAAATCCAATAAATGTGGTATGATATACATGAGATCAGATACCTATAAAATGAATTTGATAATAATCCACCTCTCCTTGGTGACGCTGTTGAATATTTCTCTCTGATTATGTTTCTGGGGTAGCAACTTGCAGACGATCCCTAAGCATCTGAGGAGGAGCGAGCTCTGCATTGAGTCCAATGTAATTCTCCCAGCGCGGTGGGAGACTCGTTTTGAGGAAACTACGGTTGTAGCTGACTGTCTGCCTTGCTGTGGTTACAGAGAGGTGTCTGTTTTGAAGAATAAATCACCCGCCGATGAGTTATTGATCCGGAAAAGCCGAATCTGTGAATATCTTTCTAACTTTACCCAAGTCTGGACATCCACCATTACGCAACTTCCATCTGCTGCTCCGCCGTTTTAACAGCACCCTGTGGTAAAGTTACGGAGAAAAATCTTCTAAACCTCACCAGTTCTGATGGGTCCCCTTAAATCTAAACGCAGACAAATTACAGAAAACAATGATTTTATTCAACTCACCCCACCAAAAAACCGTATGCCGTAAATTAGTTACTTTCAATTTCACGAATTTCCGTGAGGAAACACGGACATACGTTGCAGTCAGATACCGTCCCATATGCACCTGTATTTTCAAATTAAAAGTCCTAGGTTAACTATGAAAATTTTTCTAATTCAGTTTGTTACATGTAATAGTAATATAGTAATATCACCTTTATTGTCGTTGAAACATACATTGAAACATACATTACAACAAAACATGATTATACAATAGCAGGCCTGATAATAGGTGTGGTCTACTTTTACAATTGACGTGCAAAAATGTTATTCCAATCCCAAATGTTATCCAACATTCCAACTCACGTAAAAGAAATAGAGACACGGGCGATTTTTTTTACAGTATCAGACAGTTGCAGCATAATTTCTATGAGGATTTATTCACCTAAAAAAAGAGCTTTATTATTGTCCCCAGTTGAAGCTCAAGCAGACTACTTTATTTTGAAGCTGTGATATCGGAAACATCCGACTGTTCAGAAGTCACAGATCTTTTTACCTTTTCTTTTCTTTTTTTTGTGGGGGAGCTGTAAATTTACCAAAGAAAACTTCAGACACCAGACCTACCGACAGGATGACAGAGAGTGAAGGAGCTTGTGAGTTTGTGTTACTTTTTAAGTGTTTGTTGGTGGAAATCTAAAAACAAAGCGTGGTAAGTGTCTTGGAAAACTTTTAAAACAGTCCAACGCGTTCAGACCCTTAGATCTTTTAAAGTAATATAGCGCAAACCCTTTTTTTCCCCTAACAATGTTCAGTTTGGTTGTTTATAGATTATTTTTTGTCCGTTTGGGCATATTTAGATGTGTGACGCACTTTTTAAGTCGTTGTTACTTTCACTTTTACTATTCGGTGACTAACAAAGCCTACTGTCGTAATTTGTTAAACTTTGTAACCATCCATTAGTGACATCAGGAGTGTCGTGTGTATTATGAATTTTAAAATGTAAACTATTGTCTCAGTCTACTTCTGCTCGTTTCCTTTCTTTAGGTGCAGCAACAGGAAGGGTCCGGAGACGCAGCATGGATGAACCTCCTACAGGTTTGACCAGGGCCTCTTCCCGTTTCAGCTTATATCAATGCTTTAAAATCACATTCTATATTATTGTTGATATACAATGTTGAACACAGAAGATAAATGGAACACGACAGTATGATTTCTGGTAGATTTGTGTGTTTTATTCAGTTTTGTCATCAGGTTTAACCAGTATGTCATAGACTTGTCAGGAAAACCAGACCATCCAGACACAAAGTAGCAAAAAGATTTATGAAGGCTTTACACATCGCTGTGTCTTTACAAAAAGGAACACCCCCCCCCAAATGATTTATAAACATACTATTGTACACATGGGATCTTTTTTAGAAAAAGTTATCATCCACACAAACCAGCACAAACTCATCACTGAATGACATGCCATAGGACACTGTACCTCTTAAAACCTGTCAGCCAGTCAGAGTCCTTCAAAAAGAGAGGCGATGTTCGCTCCGTATTGAGAGTTGGTGTAAAACAGCTGACCTCCAAGTGCTCACAGGTCAGACAGGAATTACCACTCTGCAAAATCATAAATTTTATGTAACTTTCTGGATTCCTGCTTAACATAAAATAACTACAACATGTCTCAAACACCTGCGACAGACTGGCGACCTGTCCAGGGTGTACCCCGCCTCTCGCTTATTGACAGCTGGAGATAGGAACTAGCACCCCTTGCAACCCCATGAGGGATAAGCATGCGTGGATAATGGATGGATGGATGTCTTAAAAACAGATACAAATCAGCAAAATAGCATTTTAAATTAGCAGCAGAGACATGAATGTACTAATTGAGGAAGATGATTTGTTACTTTAAAGAAAACAGTTATATATTACAGAAGCATCATAAAAAATCACTGGGGAAATGGTCTGGTCATAGCATGATTGTACTTCCATCAGAAGGTTTGGTTCCCTTACTCCCCCACTGGCTACATGAGCAAATCACAGATGCCCTGTAATGCTCATAAGTGTTAGATTTAAGAAAAAGCAGCCTAAAAATGATTCCAATATGCTTTCTTCAATCTTGAGGCAGAAAAAAACATTAAGGCTTTAATAAAGCAAATCAGAGGATTCACATCTATATGATGTGTACATATAAATTCCCAAAGGTAATAAATAATTGCATCATTCAGTTCGGTAGTCAAAGAAAGATCAAACTTGAACAAAGGAGAAGCAAGATTAAGGACGCCCCCTGAACCTTTCCACATTTTGTTGCATTATAATCACGAACATCAGGGTACTTTAGTGCCACTTAAAGTAGCCCACAAAGTGCCATAGAGCAGTGAATTGGGAGATCAGGATAAAGGATTGTCTACTTAGTGTTCACACTTTGATCAAAGTGTGGCTTTCAATTGTACTCAGCCTACATGGAAACCTTTTTTTGTAGCAATAACATGATGGGTGAATTGGTGAAATACTGGGACAATCTTGGAAGAAACACATGTTAGAGGCTCATTGAGACTGGAGAAAGGGGTGGGGGTTTAACTTCCAGCAGGACAATGAATATAAATGTACAGTCAGAGCTACAATAAACGGTTTAGATTAATGCATAACAGAATACCAAGTCCAGACCTAAATCCAAATCTGTGACAACATTAGAAAATCAATGTTCACAGAAGTTCTTCGTTCAAACTGACTCGCCTTGATGTATGTTGCAAAGAATATTTAAATTTTTAGATGTGCAAACTTGGTAGACAGAGAACAAATGGCATGCAGTGGAATTGCAGTGAAACATTACTTTACAATGAATGGATTATATAGGGCTGTAAACTTGTAAAAATCATTGGACTTTACATATACCTTACAATTAACTTCTGCCTTGTTTTTCCAGTTTCAGATGTTTCAGTTCCAGAATTCAGGCTTGTTCTTGTTGGAAAAACTGGTGCAGGAAAAAGCTCCAGTGGAAACACTATATTAGGAAGAGGCGCCTTTAGAGCAGCAACCAAACACTCCTCAGGTAACATACATATATTGGAATCAAATAATTATACAGGAATGGAAAATGTTATTGGAGCACCCTTGTTTTCTTAAATTTCTTGTTAATTTTAATCTCTGGTACAACTAAAGGGACATTTGCTTGGACAAACATACTGATAACAAAAGTAGCTCATAAGAGTTTAAGAGCTGACATCTAGTCATTATCTATGGTTTTCTTGATAATAACATAAAACTATGGTTGGTAATCCTGTTCAGAAACACTTTTTGTTATACTGGGTAAAATGACCCTTCCATCCAGAAAGTAGTCAGTACATTATGTATTCACAAAAAGGAGGTTTAAAAATGTGATCTCTGTGGGAACTACAGGCCCAACTTCTGGGCCTTCCTCCTTATCAATTCGTTGTCCCGCATGCCAATCATTCTGACGTGCTCACGTAACGCCACTGTACGTTACATGTTAGCAGGGCATGCTCAGTTCTAGTGCTTATGTATCTGGTTAACTCAGTGGTTAGCTTAGTAGTTAGCTTAACGGTTAGCCACTCAATGTACCTTCCCCTCTCTCATTGTATATTTTGAACATGGCTGAGAGTCGCAAGAAGTAAACTGTGTAAAAGTTTATGAGAAAAAGAGGAAGTCCTAAGTAAAAAGAACCAGAGTGGATTGGGAGATTTTTTAATGCGATCCCCCTGAGGAGCGGAAGACCAACTTAAGACAGTCTAGGGCGTGCGCAGTTATTCAAAATGGGACTTGGGGAATCTTCTAGAAAAATTGCAGACTTTACCTTTAAGTACTTACATCAATAATTGTGAGATTGTACTGCCAAAAACACTGCTTTTAGGCATTTTGTGTTTTTTCCTGTCTATTTTAGTCACATGATACACACAGAAGTTAATAGTTGACTACAGACCTTTTGTTTTTGATGACTGCAGCTAAGAAATTGAAGAAAACACGGGTGGTCCAATTATTTTTTACCATGACAGAGATAATGTCATTTAGTCCGGTTCCTTTTAACCATTTCATATAAACTTGTATTTTCCATTTACAGAGACCACTGAATGCTCCAAACAACGTGAAATGATGTTCGGCAGGATGGTTTATGTTGTTGACACGCCCGGTCTCTTTGACACCGATCAGTCTGACAAAACAGTGAAGAGAGAAATCTCAAAATGCATCAACAAGACAGCTCCAGGACCCCATGCCATTCTGCTGGTTATCAAATTTGGACCCTTTACAGCAGAAGAAAGAGAGGCAGTGATGAAGGTGGAGGAGATCTTTGGAAAGGAGGCCTGGAAGTACACCATCATCCTCTTCACCCATGGTGATGAGATTAAGTCAGACTTTGATCAGAAGCTCAAGAATGCTCCAGCTGACCTGCAAGAGATCTTAAAGAAGGCTGGAAACAGATACCATGTGTTCAACAACCTCCAAGCAAGTGATCGTCGACAAGTTACGAGTCTGCTTGAGAAGATCCAGAAGATGGTAGATGACAATGGAGGACAGTTTTACTCAAATGGCACCTATGAAGAGGCTAAGAAGATGTTGGATCAGCGAGAACGTGATATCAAGCAGTACTATGAGAAGGTGCTGGAAGAGAAAATAAAAGCTTTGAAGGCAGATTATGAGAAGCAGTTGAGTGAAGCTAAAGAGGAACATGAGCAGGTAGTGAAAAAGTTGGAGTCTGATTTGGAGGAGCTGAAGCGATATTACCGCGTCCTAGAGAGCGGAGTCCGTCAGTTTTTAGAGCAGATAGAAAAAGATGATGACTATAGTGAACTTTGCAAGCAGTATGAGGAAACCCTGAAACTGAACTGAAGTAGTGTTATTTTTTGAGAATCTTATTTAGTCTCATTAATATTATGTCATTGACTCAAATTTTCTAAAATCTTATACTGTAAATAGTTCTGTTATCTGAATAGTGGTTCTCTGTGATGAACCTGACCAGTTTCAGCCAGCCAAGTTTTTGGACTTTGAAATGAACAGTACAATTGCTGGAAATTCCTATGGTGTTGTGTATTATTATTTTAACAGGATCTGGAAAACGTATTCAATGATAAACCAGGTGTGTGGGCATTCATGGTTCTTCATATATCATGTTTATATTAGTAGCTTTCTATTTTTTTAAACTTGCAGTTTTGGTAAAAAGTTGGTTGAATAAAGGGTTGAGTTTGAATTCAGTGTTTGTGCGTTCTTTGTCTAGAGATAGGTCACTTAGCAACAGCAAAGAATGCACAGGGCTGCACTTAAATATTTGTTTTGAATTTCTTCATTACTAACTATGATTTCTATTTTATTGATATGCTTTTTTCTATATCATTCATCCCTAGTTTATATCTATTGGAGTAGATTACAGTGAAAAGACAGCTGCAAGATCAACCAAAGTAGCAGCCACAGCAGCAGGATAAGATGTGCCATAGGAACAGCAAGAGAAGCTAAAGGGAAGAGGTGCTGGTATTTGTAGGAGGAAACCATGAACCTCAGAGAGTGGGAGAGGCGTAAGTGCCCACATCGGTGACTAAGTAGAAGGGGTTATTGTATTCATATCTCACAAAAATCTAAAACGGTTTGGCGTCATGGATTTCTGTTGTGCCATGTGCTCAAAGGTATGCAAGTGTTGCAAGGTCCTTGAGCTTTTCTTAAAGACTTGAGCAAGATGTTTACATTTTAAAGACTTTTAACTGGGTTTTGAGGGTGATAATTATGATTTTTCTTATCGTACATTTTCTATTTCACAATGGTTAAACATCAGTTGGATATACAAAATGTAATATTTCGCCTGTTGAAGATCTAAGTAATTTCTTTTGCATGATGAAAAACACGACAAATCCAGCATATTAAAATGAAAACACCAGATCTGAAAAATATGTTTAAAGTGTTGTTTATGGGATAATGCCCGACTAGCTGTCTATTATCAGAAATTAATGGAAGTGTGAACCGTCCTCTGCTTTGTGTTGGACGGTTGCTTCTGCAAAGTGCATTATATTCTGATAATGGACACCTGGTCGTGCATCATCCAGCTTATACCATGGTCTCTTACAAAAGAAGTAATATATAGAAATATTAACACTTTAATGTTTTTTCCACCATTAAAATTGTGTTTCACAAGAAGTGGCTGAGAGAAATATTCAATATCTCTCGTCTTGACACGTTGCCAAGGTAACCAGCATCAACTGTCTTGCTAACGTTTGTGAGCTAATATTTGAGCCAGCCCAGTAATTTAGAACAATGAGGCTATTTGACCAGAAATGTTTTTAGGTATTCTATAGCACTTTTTACCAGACAACCTGCAGCCAATCAGAATTGAGTATTTAATTAAATCAATTTCAATTCAATTTTATTTCTATAGCGCCAATTCATGAAACATGTTATCGCGAGGCACTTTACAAAGTCAAAATCAGTCATATTATACAGATTGGTCAAAAAATTCCTATATAAGGGAACCAGTTGATTGCTTCAAAGTCCCGACAAGCAGCATTCACTCCTGGAGAAGCGTAGAGCCACAGGGAGAGTCGTCTGTGTTGTCCATGGCTTTGCAGCTCCCCATTAACGGGAAGGAAAAACCTCCAGCAGAACCAGAACCGGGCTCAGTATGAACGGTCATCTGCCTCGACCGACTGGGGGTTACAGAAGACAGAGCAGATACACAACAAGACAGACAAAAAGCACAGAAGCTCACATTGATCCAGTAATCTGTTCTACATTAGATGGTAATTGCGGGTGATCTGTCCTCCCTGGATGATGTCACAGTTTAACAGAACGTCAGACCAGGTGTGCCTACTATGAAGGAAAAAAGAGAGAGCAAAAACTTAAAAGCTGAAATGACATCAGTCATTTCAATGTAATGCAATGCAAAACTGGAAAACAGTAGGAGAACTCAGTAGAGTGAGAAAAATAGGCCCTGATGTTCTCCAGTAGCCTAAGCCTATAGCAGCACAACTATAGAGATAGCTCAGGGTAACATGAGCCACTCTAACTATAAGCTTTGTCAAAAAGGAAAGTTTTAAGATTAGTCTTAAAAGTAGACAGGGTGTCTTTCTCACGGACCAAAACTGGGAGTTGGTTCCACAAGAGAGGAGCCTGATAGCTAAAGGATCTGCCTCCCATTCTACTTTTAGAGACTCTAGGAACCACCAGCAGACCTGCAGTCTGAGAGCGAAGTGCTCTGTTAGAAACATACGGGGTAATCAGAGCTCTGATATATGATGGAGCTTGATTATTAGGGGCTTTATACATTAGAAGAAGAATTTTAAATTCTATTCTTGATTTAACAGGAAGTGAAGGGAAGCTAAAATCTGAGAAATATGATCCCTCTTGTTGATTTCCATCAGAACTCTTGCTGCAGCATTTTGGATCAGCTGAAGACTTTGAACTGCATTTTGTGGACTTCCTGATAGTAAAGAACTACAATAGTCCAGCCTTGAAGTAACAAATGCATGGACTAGTTTTTCAGCATCACTCCTGGACAGAATGTTTCTAATTTTAGCGATATTCCGGAGGTGAAAAAAGGAAACTCTGGAAACCTGTTTAATATGGGATTTAAACGACATGTCTTGGTCGAAAACAACACCAAGATTTTTAACTTTATTACCAGTGGCCAAGTTAATGCCATTGAGATTAAGTGATTGATTAAGAAGATTATTTTTTGAGGACTCTGGTCCAAAGATTACAACTTCTGTCTTGTCAGAATTTAAGTGCAGGAAATTTAAAGTCATCCAGCTTTTGATGTCATCAAGACATGACTAAGAACTAAGGCAGCTAAAGTTATATTATCTCTCAGCCAGAATTATTCCCATGGAAAATGACCTGGTGTTTTTGTGACTGATAACTATAAACAACTGAGCTTATTCATAGTCTGCTACTCAATGTTTAGGGGTCCACTTCATGTTTTCCTGGTTTCCCTGCTTACATTTAAAATCCCATCAGCAATAAATTAAGACAAAAAGGGAACTTATAAGCAATTGGAAAAGAGAAAGTAAAAATCTATAAATAAATGTTGGTAATTCTGTTACTTTATTAGTTATTTTTCCATGCTGTAAAATTTACCTTTGAAACGTTAAAGACAGTAAACAGTCTGCAGAATGTGTCTATCTAAATGTATTAGAGACAAAGTGTTGATATTTGAACCAAGATTTCTAAACAAATATTTCTTTAACATTAAAAGTGTAACTTCTCAAGTAATAGAAATCACCTCATTTGTTTGATATACTGTACACTATTATCTATACACTATTTTGGAGTGTTTATTTCACACATCTAAACAGATACAGTATTCAGCCTAAAACACTTTTGTACTTTATCATAAATCTATTTTCCCAGTCTGAGGAGACAAGAAAAAAAGTTTGTAAAAATGTGAGTTTTATGGTGTTACAGAGCAAAGGTTTCCCTAGCAGAATTAGATAACTACAGGTGAAGTGAGTTAATATTTGATTAGCGCACCTTGTGTTTAACACCTCAGTCTAGTTTTTCTTTTTGGTGCTGAAAACCTTCAATTCAATTCAATTTTATTTATATAGCGCCAATTCATGAAACATGTAATTTCAAGGCACATTCCAAAGTCAAAATTCAATCAGATTATACAGATCGGTTCCTTGTTTACACAGGAACACAAACATTTTATTTTGAATTTATTTTTCAAAGCTACAAGAGGAGTAAAAAAAAAAAAAACATAAATTATTGTAAATCAAATATTTTAAATATGGCAAAATTATATAACTAATTTTTTTTTGATTCAGGATAATAGAGTCTCAGAAAATGTTCTGTTATCTACTTAAAAGAATTAAAAAATCCGGCTAAGTAGAAGCGGTTATTGTATTCATGTCCCACAAAAATCTAAAATGGTTTAGCGTCCTACTCTTTATTCATGCATTTCTGTTGTACCATGTGCTCTAAAAGTATGCAAATGTTGCAAGGTCCTTGAGCTTTTGTTAAATACTTCAGCAAGACTTTTAGGGTTTTAAAGACTTTGAACTGGGTTTTGAAGGTGATAATTATGATTTTTCTTACCATACATTTTCTATTTCACAATGGTTAAACATCAGTTGGATATGTACTTCACAAGATGTAATATTATGCCTGTTGAAGGTCTAAGTTATTTCTTTTGCATGATGAAAAACATGACAAATCCAGCATAACAAAATCAACACCAACACCAAACACATCTGAAAAAGAAATGTTTAAAGTGTTGTGTATATGGGATAATGCCCGACTAGCTGTTTATTATCAGAAATAAATGGAGGCGTGAACCGTCCTCTGCTTCGTGTTGGACGGTTGCTTCTGCGAAGTCCATTATTTTCTGATAATGGACACCCGGTCGGGCATTATTCAGCTTATACGGATGGTCTCTCACGAATGAAGTAATATACAGAATTATTAACACTTTAATGTTTTTTCCACCATTAAAATAATAAGTTTTTCACAAGAAATGGCTGAGCAAAATATTTTATATCTCTTGACTGGATACGTTGCCAAGGTAACCAGCACCAGCTGTCTTGCTAACGTTTGTTGGCTGATAAAAAAAAAATACAGATTTGTACTTTAGGTCAAACTAACAGTCGTTATCACAAAGGGTGCACCATCATCTGCTGGTGTATGTATATTTCGGAGTGGTTATTTAACACATTTAAACAGATACAATATTCAGCCTAAGCACTTTTGTACTTGTACTTATAATAAATCTATTTTCCCAGTCTCAGGAAATAAGAAAAAAAAGCTTTTCTTTTCTGTGGTTTCGCAATTTTGTTAAAATGTGAGGCATTTATGGTGTTACAGAGCAAAGGTTTCCCTAGCAGAATTAGATAACTACAGGTGAAGTGAGTTAATATTTGATTAGCACACCTTGTGTTTAACACCTTAGCTGAGTTTTTCTTTTTGGTGCTGAAAACCTTCAATTCAGTTTAGTTCAATGTTAAGTATATAGTGCCAGTTCATGACTTTCCAACAGTGGTGTCAAAAGTACACACATTTGTTACTTAAGTAGAAGTATAGATACTGCAGTTTAAAAACACTCTGGTAAAAGTTGAAGTATCAACTTGACCTCTTTACTCAAGTAAAAGTGAAAAAGTATGTGCTCCAAAAACTACTTAAAGTATAAAAGTATAAAGTAACCTTTAAAAAAATGCCACTATATGAATTGAAGGCTTAATTTAAACACTGATTAGTTCTACATGTGGTCCAAGACACAACATAATCATTAACCCATTAGTCAAAGACAAAGTCACTCAAGGAGCATGTTCTCTCTCAAACTTTATTGGAATTCAATTCCAAACAGAGGTAGTATTCAAGCCTGCATAACTGCCAGAACATGAGTTCATGTGTGAGTTCCATCAAATATCTAAGGTAAACTATACCCTTTGGTGCAAAAACATTCTATGAGAGAGAGAGAGAGAGAGAGAGAGAGGCTATAGAATAGCTAATGAGTGTTTGCGTTATATGACTCATCCAATTACACTAGTTCTCACTAGGTGTGGATGGCGCCAATGATCTCCATTGGATGGCGCACATTACGTGAAATAAATATTTATACATTTTAAACTGACGCCAAGAGTAACGAGTAATGTTTGTTCTAAAAATTTAAGGAATAGAAAGTACAGATACTTGTGTGAAAATGTAATGAGTAGAAGTCAGAAGTAGGAAGAAAAATAAGTAATGGAGTAAAGTATAGATACCTAAAAAGTGTACTTAAGTACATTAACAAAGTATTTGTACTTCGTTACTTGACACCTCTGCTTTCCAAAGTCAAAATTCAATCAGATTATACAGACTGGTTCCTTGTTTACACAGGAACACAAATGCTTTTTTTAACCTATTTTTCAAAGCTTTAAGAGGAGTAAAAAACATAAAATGTTTGTAAATATTTAAAATATGGCAAATTATATAAATACAATAATGTGATTCAGGATAATAAATATTAGATCAGGATAGAAATATTAACACTGTAATGTTTTTTTCTCCTTTATAACTGTACATTTTTCACAAGAAGTGGCTGAGAGAAATATTTAATATATCTCGTCTTGACGCGTTGCCAAGGTAACCAGCATAAACTGTCCTGCTAACGTTTGTGAGCTAATGTTTGAGCCAGCGCAATAATTTAGAACAATCAGGCTATTTGACCAGAAATGTTTTTAGGTGTTCTATAGCACTTTTTACCAGACACCCTGCTGCCAATCAGAATCGAGTTTTCATCCAGACCGTGGTATAAAATAGGATAAATGAGACACAGACGGCTTCTATAACACTTTTCAGGAAGAACTCAGAACTAAGGCATCTAAAGTTATATTATCTCTCAGCCAGAATTATAACCGTGGAAAATGACCTGTTGTTTTTGTGACTGATAACTATAAAGAACTGATCTTATTCATAGTCTGCTACTCAGTGTTTAGGGGTCCACCTCATGTTTTCCTGGTTTCCCTGCTTAAACTTAAATACCCATTCAGCAATAATAAAAAAAGATAAAAAGGGAATTTATAAGCAATTGGAAAAGAGAGTAAAAGTCTATTAATAAATGTTGGTAACTCAGTTTTTTTTTTTTTTTTTTCTATGCTGTGATTTTTTTTATCTTTGAAACGTTAAAGAGCCTACATAATGATTCTATCTAAATGTATTAGTGACAAAGTGTTGATATTTGAACCAAGATTTCTCAACAAAAAAGCGAATATGGCTGTATAGACGCCCAAAGAATTTGAGCAAACAGGTACAAAGAAAATTCCACTGAGGTAAAATGGGAAGAAAATACAGATTTTTAAATCTGGCAAAAACGTCTCCAAATACTTCAAAAGTGGGAAGATCCCTCATGCTTCAAATACTCCACAGTCATCCCTAGAAACGCACCATCACACAGTTAAATCATGTCAGGCCTGCCACCCTGATGTCTGTGGTCATGAAATCCTTTGAGCACCTGGTGTTGAAGCATCTGAAGGAGATTACAGACCCCCTGCTGGACCAACTGGAGTTTGTTTACCGGTGGAACAGGTTGGTAGATAATGATTTAAACCTAAATTACACTCCATCCTGTACCACCTCAACCACCCAGGAATGTGCACTGGTATGCCTGTGGACTTCAGCTCAGCCTTCAACAACATCAGCAACCCAGTCATCCTCCATCAGAAGCTCACCCAGATCACACCTGTCAGTGCAAGCATCTTCTCCTGTACATGAATCATCAGCACTCCAGGGGTTGGGTTCACTCCCAACTCCTTTCTGTACACAAATGACTGCATCTCAGCAGACCTGTCTGTGAAACTCCAGATGTTTGAGGACAGCATCAGGGACATTGGTCTGATCCAGGTCAGGAATGAGACTGCATAGACAGGTGGGGGACTGGATGGCCCGCTGGTGTTGTCAGAACCACATGGAAGGGCCAGCTCTGTCCTGGAATGCCCCCTGGACCAGGTTGAGATGGTGGGAGACCAAAGGACTGGGAGAAAATTAAAATAATTGCTGTACAAGCTGTTGCAGAGCTGTAGAGCTCTTTCAGTGACAGACTGCTGCACCCTTGAAGCTCAAAGGAGCTTTGTTCCTCCTGCTGTTAGGGAGATAAGGTAAGGTAGGTTTATTTATATAGCACTTGTAAGACATTCAAAGTGCTGTGTATGAACAGAAAAACATTCCAGACATACATAGGAAAAACAATGGAATAAATTAAATGAATCATTGACAAGAATTCTTTCATACATTAACAAACATACAGGAGATTCATCACTAAAAATTCTAATAAAGCTACAGTTTGAGGTCTCTGAACTGACCTTTCTGACACTACAACTGAAACAAAAAGCAGGGAAAAGATTTCCAGGGAACTGAAGAAGAAGCTAGGTGAGTTTGAACTAGTAAAAGTTTTGCGAGATGGAAATATGTTGATTCAGTGTAAAACTGATGAACAGAAAAATAAAGCGATGCAAATTGATAATGTTTGTGAAAAAGTAGTTTGTGAAAGGAAAATATTTGGGGAAAATAAGGTATGTCGTGGAGTTATCAATGGCATTCCATGAAAAACTTAAAAAAAATATCCAGGGAGGTAAAGTTAAAAGATTGAAAAGACTGTTTAGATTAGTGGATGGTCAAAAAGTTGAAAGTTTGTCAGTACTACTGGAGTTTCAAGGAGATGTTGTCCTAGATAAAATTAAAATAGGTTTTATTGAGTTTTCCAGTTAGGCCGTAAGTCCCTCCTCCATTGCGTTGCTTCAAGTGTCAGAGATATGGTCATATAGCATTTTCACTCTATGTAGACAAATTATACATCAAAACGGGAAATGTAACCCTCATTAGTGTGGCATTTATAGATTTTTCGCAAATCACCTCAGACCGACACAAACCCGAAACCTCCCCCATTCATTTCCTATGGAGCGGTTTTGAAAAATGACGTCTGAAAATCCAAAACATCACATGTTTTCGCATCGTTGCTACTCCTAAACTGTTTTATGTACAGGCATGAGACTTTCACACATGAATGTCCCAACCCTTCTGGCACTCACAAAAAAGGAATTTTGTGGATAACTGTTACGGTTTTTCCGCAGGAACAATTTGTTCGGGAGTAGCGAATGTGCAAAATCCTAAAAACGCTTTGGAGCTGCATTTTCCCTCATCATCCACTTTTGTACATCATCGCTGTGCCTCCACCGATTCTTGTACAAACATAAAAATGAGCGCCATAGTCCTCAAAAGCCTGCTGGTACTCAAGGTGAAAGAATTATTTTGATATCTCTTATACTTTTTGAGCTACAGCGATTTGTTCGGAAACGTTTTTGGAGGATTTCTGAAAATCCATAAAAATCACCTTTATATCATAATTTTTTACGCCTTTATTAAAGTTTATCCAGCGAAAAACTATAGCTTTTCTTCTTCCCCTATCCGTTACGAACTAAACACAGAAAAAATTACGTCTCTACCATGTATGGATCAGGAGATATGAAGCGTTGTTCGGGGCAAAGTTCTCCATTATAATCCAATGGGACTTTTTGTGAGCAAAGTCTCTGCACTTCTGTAGACGGCTGCTGCAGGTGTGTCAGTGAGTTTCCATGATGACGGAACTCTGAGGGCCAGAGGGAGAAGCTCCATTGGGATACAATGGCAACTTTCGACGCCCGCTGCAGCGGCTGTGATTAATGTAGGAATGTGAAATTTGCACAGTCACTTCCTCTTAACATTTTAAAATTTTCATGTGACTTTCAGTCATGTGTCAGTTTTCTGTCCTATTTTGGATTTCACATGCTTTCCTATTGGGCCTTTGCTTCCAACAGGACCTGGCATGATAACCAGACACGACCCAATTGGCCAATACAGCACCACCCAACTGAGGGAAATGGCACTACACGTCATTTTGGTCAAATGTTGAGTTCTGGGCCCAGATGTGGTGAGGCTGAGTTTCTAAAGGAGGCCAATGTGACCCATGAACTTTGGTCACGTTTGGTGACATTAAGTATTGGTACCCCATTTTGAGGCACTTCCCAGTACAGGATTTGGACCAAACTGACAGAGTACAATTACCTGGTGATACTGAACACAACCTTGTTAGCGGCTAATGGTTAGCATGTTGCTAACCGGAAGTAGCTCTAGGAAGGTCTCACCAACTTCTGCTTCACAGAGTCTGTTCTTACTTTAGAGAGAAAGCTCCACAAGAAATTTGGGCTACGTCGCCTAAAGCATCTCCAAGCTATGAGGTGTCAAACATCCAATGCTTTTCAATGGGGGACCAAACCCCTTATGGTCCCAATAATGCATGCCCATATATGGCGCTACAGTATATCTCAGAGGGAAAGTGCAGGCTTTGCATGCAAGAGATTGTGGGATCGATTCCCGGCATGGGAGACTAAGAGTTTTGTATTATAATCCCGAAAGTGTGTATATTAAAACATGTGTGCTGATCCCATTAAGCATTTTTTTGTACCACCCGCCATTTTGAGTTACCATGGCAACGTTACAAACGACGTTTTTTCTCCCTATTTGAGGCTCATCCCAGTACAGGATTTGGACTTAACTAACAGAGTACACTCACCCAGTGATACCAAACACAACCATGTTAGCGGCTAATGGTTAGCATGTTGCTAACCGGAAGTAGCTCTAGGAAGCCTGTACAAACTTCTGCTTGACAGATTTGGTGAATTTTAGGATTTTCTCCCTTTTTAGGCACTTTTCAGTAAAGGATTTCAACCAAACTAACAGAGTAACATCACCCGGTGATACTGAACACAGCCATGCTAGCGGCTAACCGTTAGCATGTTGCTAACCGGAAATAGCTTTAGGAAGGTCCTACCAACAGCTGCTTAGCCAGAGTTCTTCAACCTTTACAGACAGAGAGGGCTGTAGCTGTCAGTGAGTCTCCATGACAACACTGCTAGCAAGAGGCTCCTAGGAGGTCCATTGACTTAACATGGCACCTTTCAACGGCCGCTGCGAGGGCTGTGAAGACTGTAGGAACCTGAAATTCGCAGTGTTACTTCCTGTTGCTATTTCTGACGGTACGCACCAAGTGGCAGGTGCCTTGCTAAATTTCTTCAGAAATTTTTCTAGTTAGGCGCCTGCCATAGCATTTGCAATGAGGAGGCAGTGCTGCCCATGCAAATGCATGGAGGCACCTATTACTATTCACCTCTAAACGGCTTATTTATTATTAGGCGCCTGCCATAGCATTTGCAATGCAAATGCATGGAGGCACCTATTACTATTCACCTCTAAACTGACTCTTTATTATTAGGCGCCTGCCTTGCATGTGCAATGAGGAGGCAGGGCTGTGCGAAGCACAGCCCTGCTTCCCAATGCAAATGCATGGGCAGGGCCTATTACTATTCACCTCTAAACGGCTTCTTTATTAATATTCTTAATTATTTGTGCGTTAATGCGGCCCGAACCGTAGCTTGCACCCCCACAATAAAGGTATCAAAACGTGCGGTTCGGTCGGCAATAGTGTGCTACTACTTTTATTGGGGTTTCGAGTTACCATGGCGACAAAATTAACGAAAACCCACCCCAAAAAAACCCATAGGAATGAATGGAGTCGGGAAGAAAAAAAGCCTCAAAATGACCATTTTCAATGCTGTACTGTGTCGTCATGCTTTCACCTACGAACACCGTTTAACTTCCAGTTTCTAGATATATCAGTGAACTACTCAGAAGTGAAAACGGGATGTGGATATCTTTTATCGTCTCTTCACAGTTACTCCTCAAAGCTCATGTCCAAAAATCAGCGAAATCATCGTTTACAATGAAAGTCAATGACGGAATTCTCCAACCGCTAGAGTGGGCCACTCTAGCTTTTTTAAAGATTTCAAAACTCCTAACAACTTGAGCCTACTCGCTCAATTTTCACTCTACGTAGACAAATTATACATCAAAACGTAGGTATTTTTGTCAGGATTCGGGAAATGTAACCCTCATTGGTGTGGCATTTATATATTTTTCGCAAATCACCTCAGAGCAACACAAACCCGAAACCTCCCCCATTCATTTCCTATGGAGCGGTTTTGAAAAATTACGTCTGTAAATTCCAAAACATCACATGTTTTTGCATCGTCGCTACTCCTAAACCGTTTCATGTATAGGCATGAGACTTTCACACATGAATGTCCCGACCCTTCTGGCACTCACAAAAAAGGAATTTTGTGGATAACTGTTACGGTTTTTCTGCAGGAACAATTTGTTCGGGAGTAGTGAATGTGCAAATTCCTAAAAACGCTTTGGAGCTGCATTTTCCCACATCAACCACTTTTTTACATCATCGCTGTGTCTACACCGATTTTTGTAAAAATATGAAAATGAGCTACATGGTCATCAAAAGCCTGCTGATACTCATAGTGAAAGAATTATTTTGATATCTCTTATACTTTTTTAGCCAGAGCAATTTGTTCGGAAACGTTTTTAGAGGATTTCTGAAAATCCATAAAAATCGCCTTTATATCATAATTATTTACGCCATTATTAAACTTTTTCCAGCAAAAAACGATAGCTTTTCTTCTTCCCCAATCCGTTATGAACTAAACACAGAAAAAAATACGTCTCTACCATTTATGGATCAGGAGATATGAAGCGTTGTTTGAGGCAAAGTTCTCCATTATAATCCAATAGCAGCTTCTGACACAAAGTGTCTGCACTTCAGTAGACTGGCCCACTGCAGCTGTGTCAGTGAGTTTCCATGACGACGGAACTCTGAGGGCCAGAGGCAGACACTCCATTGAGATAGAATGGCACCCTGAATCTTCCAGAACCTTCCACCTCATGCTCTGCTCCACTAATCATCCTCACCTGTTAAATCTTCAATCAGTCAGAACTCAGTCCACCTGCAAAGCAACTCCATATACACCCACCTCAGTCTCCAGTTCTCCGCCAGTCCGTCTCTCATTCTCCTATGAGAAGATCTCGCTCGCCGCCTTCACCGTGCTTCTGATGAAGTTACCTCCACATCTCCTCTGGTCCCTCAGCTACCCCAGCACCTCCCGAGACTCTCCAGCTCACTCTGATCAGGCTGTTCCAGCATTCTTCATCTGCCCACCCAACTCCGGTAAAAGACTCTGGTCCGCTTCATCCATTATCACTTTACCCAGCAATAAACTGTCTGAACAGCTGCTCTGCGCTCTGTGTGTGTGTGCTTGCTCAGGTTCACCGAGACAAATCTGACACTTCTAATACCAACTTTTAAATATCCTTCAACTATCTTCAACTAGTTCAGTTTTTTCATAACATTTTTCTAATCCTTCAGCCTTTTTTCATGTTAAAATTGGTTCTTTTATTTCATTTCAGCTAGTTTTTTTTCTCTTCTTCAAAGATCTTCTGCATCTTTTCCTCAATTATTCTGCAGGAAAGCATTCTCACTGCTGTTTGGCAGGAACAGCTTTTTCTAGTTATTATTTTTCCGTCTGTGTCTAACTACTCCCACATACTTCAACCAATTTCAACAATTTTGGTGTCAAAATGTTCGGCTTGTTCCCGGCATGCCTGCTATGACTCATGGTTGTCCTAACTTTTATACTGAAATATTTCACTTTTTGTTAATGCAAATTGCTTCAAATTTCTTCAAAAACTTCACATTCTTCCAATTCTTCAAATTCTTCTAATTGTTCTTAATCTTTAAATTCGTCAACTTTTTTAAATTCCTTCAAATTTTTTGAAAATTTTCAAAATTTTCAAATTTCTTCAAATCCTTAAAATTTTTCAAATTCCTTCAATTTTTTTCAAATTCTCCAAATTTCTTCAAAATTTTCAAATTCCTTCAATTTTTTTTGAACATTTTCAAATTTTTCAAATTCCTTCAAATTTTTTCAAATTCCTTCAAATTCTTATATTTCTTCCAATTCTTCAAATCTGATTTCAATGTTTTCTGCATCTTCTGCTCAATCATTCTGCAGATTAGCATTCTCACTCGCTGTTACGCAGGAACAGCTTTTTCTAGTTGTTTCTACTATCGATACATTTCCCCTTTTAAACAATTCATGAACGCGCTGTTATCTCAGATAACTCAATCCAGCCATACTAATCATAAACAACAAGTGTGTTCGAAGAACCCAATTAGCCAGATCATGATTAGCCGGATGATATTATCTTGGATGTCTCATTTAATCTCAGATGTTTTAAGCAACGTACGAAGAACGGACACAAGTGTCTGGGCCCATGGCTTGTTTCGGCGAAGCCTGCATGCTGTTGGGGGGGGGTTGTTATTTGGCTCCTCACAACTATTAAGCATTTTTCTTATGGATAAACCTTACATACACAAGTGCACTCTCACAAACACCCAGAGGTGCTTAGAATCGGGTACTTACAGACTCACTTTTATATATAAAACCCTATAGGTAGCTTTAGCTGTCATTTCACACAACCCACATTAAATAAGAGTTTTTCTCAGTGATGTTATCAAGGCGTTGGTTGCTTGTACTCTCAATTTTAAACAGGAATAACTTGAGGAGCTGAGTACAAAAAAGACAAAAAAAAATGCAGTCTTAATTTGCAGTCAACATAACCTTAATGTTTAAAATTAGAAACCTGAACGATGTGAAAGACATTCAGTGAATATGTTGAAAGATACCACACCCAGTTGGTGGTTAGACACCCTAAACACCTTGGCAGCTCTTTTCCCCTTAAGGAAACTCCACTTGTTGTAAAAGAGGTTTTGAAGGAATGACGATCAAAACAGAAAACTATATTTTAACATTTTTAACCTAACAAGCCAGGGAAAGGGAACAGATTTATCAGTGCAGATGGGCTCTGAATTATTCACGACACAGGGAAAAGGAATGAGAAGGTAATTATTGTATGATCATTACATCAGTTTTTATAGAATCTAGGTTCACTCACATGCAAGGAACTGTACTCTTCTTATCAAGACATCAGTGAAATAATGTGTCATCACTTGGATGTTATCTGATAGATTGTGTCATGGCATTGTGTCCAAGACTATCTAAAGTGAGCCTGCTGCTCCTGGGATAACTTACCATTGCACTCATCCATCTCATATCTAAAAGATGTAATTAAATGAGCATTAAGTAATAATGACGCCTATGGTTTCAAATAGGAACAACACATACATAACAGCTTGCCATTTCCTCAACTGTCTGTTGCTGCTGTAAAACCCCATTGATGAGTAAATGTTGTATTTTGTCCTATTTCTGATTCGCCTCTCTTACTGGCTTCCATGCTTGCAGACTGCTGCTCTTTTGTCAAGATAAAATACCAAATGCTGCTCTATTTTTTGGGAACCCTGAGAACCCTTATTTTAAACTCGCGTATCCAGGAAATAAAAATGGACAACACACTGAACTGAAGTCGTTCTGGACCGTACATATACTTTTGAAAGGAGCAAAAACAAACAGAGTCGGGTAGTTTATCTTTATTATGGGTAAAATTATATAAATAGGTTGACCAGATGTCACAATTTGTGTGGAACTCTGCCAAATTTTTTATTCTGGTGTCCCGCACACTGAAACAATGTCCCGATTTTGCCAATTATTGCCAATTTATCTGCATCCAGTGACATACTATTATTATGATTATTATTTTGAATGTATGGACACACACACAAAAACATATGTATATATAAATAGATATACTTTATTGTTTGGTTTTGCTGTTCTTTTTATATCTCTCTCTCCGTCCAGGAGCACATGATCAGCCGACCTTAGAGACCATATAGGATGATATGGTTAAAGCAAGTCTGAGAGATAGTGTGGAGCAATGTTTAAGCATTTAAAAACAAATACAAGCATTTTAAAATCAATTCTGTAGCTCACAGGTAGCCAGTGAAGAGCACTCAGAACAGGAGTGATGTGGTCACACCTTTGAGATCACGTTAAAAGCTGAAGTCAGCTGTCTGTCTGCCTGTCTGACATCAAAAAACTCCTCACCTCACTTTTGCTGAGGTGTTTGTGTAGATATTTTTATCACATATGAAGATAAATGCTGAGGGCGAAGATCCAAATTCAGCAGGATGAAAAATTATTTATACCCCTTGAACTTTTCACATATTGTCATATTACTGCGAGGTGCACAGTGGGTAGCAATGTTGCCTTGCAGCGAGAAGGGTTCCTGGATTCGAGTCCACCCTGGGTCTGCATGGAGTTTGCATGTTCTCCCTGTGCATGCGTGGGTTCTCTCCTGGTACTCCGGCTTCCTCCCACAGTCCAAAACCATGACTGTTAGGTAAATTGGGTTTTATAAATTCTCCTTGGGTGTGAGTGTGTGTGAGAATGGTTATTTGTTCTGTTTGTCTCTATGTTGCCCTGCGAAAGACTGGCGACCTGTCCAGGGTTTACCCCGCCTCTCATACAAGACTTTGTATGTTTGTTTTTTTAAACAGTGGCATACTATTTGCCTCTTTTCCATAAAGACCACATTTTTGCAGTGTGTGACTAACAGTTGTCCTGTACACAGATTTCCCCACCTGAGCTGAGGATCACTGCAGCTCATCCAGAGTCACCATGGGCCTCTTAGCTGCATCTCTGATCAGGGCTCTCCTTGTTGTGCCTGTAAGTTCAGGTGGACGGACTTGTCTTGGTAGGTTTACAGTTGCTGTACTATTTCCATTTGTGGATAGTGGATTGAACAGTGCTTTAATAAAGTTATCTTGCTTTCTCAGAAGTAGTTCACTCTGTATTATCTGTTTTGAAGCATTTCTAAGTTAATGACAAAGGTTTTATTAACAATTTGCCCAGACTTTGTGACCAATATCCTAATTGGTGATTTTTATTTATCTGTGTACTTTATAGAACCATACACAAAGGAATTAGAAGGATGTACTAAACTGAGAACTTAATAAAAC
The DNA here is from genome assembly GCF_011125445.2 of Fundulus heteroclitus. Lineage (NCBI taxonomy): Eukaryota > Metazoa > Chordata > Actinopteri > Cyprinodontiformes > Fundulidae > Fundulus > Fundulus heteroclitus. The sequence continues at coordinate 369,765 of NW_023396560.1, read as the reverse complement.
AACAGAAAGAAAAGTGAAGCCTCATCTTTAACTGGATGCTTGCAGCTTTCCACTAAGAATAACCAAGAATTTAGTTCAAACACACATAAACAATATCTGGCAATGACAGAAAGAGTGTTTGACATTAAATGTAACAAAAAAAAAAAGAAATATATAAAGGAATATGTTTTTTCATAACATAACTACACCTATACTGGACAAACAACTATAACTAAGATACAAAGAATTTGACATTAAACTCATTTTTATTGACAACTGATTCACAACAAATGTCATACTCAAAGGACCTTAGATTACAAAGCAGATCAAGTTTATCTATAGAAATATATAATCAGTTTAACATCATTATGACAGACTCACACATTCTAATTTGATCATACTTGTAAATAATCAGTTCAACATCATTATGACAGACTCACACATTCTAATTTGATCATACTTGTAAATCAAACCAATCAGGTTAAGTTTAGTATTTAATTCGGTAAAACGTTTTCGATCTAAGTAAACTTAGCAGAGTACATGAGTTGCTGACTGTGAAGCAATCAACCCTGTTGAACGACAAATTAACGCTGGAGGTGATTGCAATGAGTCATTAAATTTAAACAAATAGTTCATAATGGAACGCTCCTAATATTTACCCAAACTTTAATTATCTATCCAATTTAGAAGCACATTCAGACTTTTTCAACAAGTGTAAATATTTTCTTAAGAGACACTTTGTTGACAAAAGTTTATCAAAGAATAGAATGATAAGAGGCTAAAAATTTAAATAATGACTCCTAAATTAAGGACCTATTTTAAAAAAAGGCTTTAGCAGTTTATTTTGTCTTTAGCGAAAAAGGTTAATGCTACTAAAACATTAGGTGAGCTTTTAAGGAAAAAAAGGATTAAAAAAAACTACAGTCATGGCCAAAAGTATTGAGAATGATTCAAATGTTAATATTTACAAAGTCTACTGCTTCAGTTTTTCTAACCGCAATTTGCATATACACCAGAATGTTATAAAGAGTGATCAGCGTAACAGCAATTAATTGCAAAGTCAATATTTGCCTAGAAAATGAACTTTATCCCCCAAAACACATTTCAATGTCATTGCAGCCCTGCCTTAAAAAGACCAGCTAACATTGTTTCAGTGATTGCTCCATTAACACAGGTGTGGGATGTGATGAGGACAGGGCTGGAGATCAATCTGTCATGATTAAGTAAGAATGACACCACTGGACACTTTAAAAAGAGGCTGGTGCTTGGCATCATTGTTTCTCTTCTGTGAACCATGGTTATCGCTAAAGAAGCACGTGCAGTCATCATTGCACTACACAAAAAATGGCCTAACAGGAAAGAGAATCGCAGCTAGAAAGATTGCACCTCAGTCAACAATCTATTGCATCATCAAGAACTTCAAGGAGAGAGGTTCTATTGTTGTCAAAAAGGTTCCAGGGCGCCCAAGAAAGACCAGCAAGCGCCAGGACCGTCTCTTAAAAGTGTTTCAGCTGCGGGATCGGGCTACCAGCAGTGCAGAGCTTGCTCAGGAATGGCAGCAGGCAGATGTGAGTGCATCTGCACGCACTGTGAGGCGGAGACTGTTGGAGCAAGGCCTGGTCTCAAGGAGGGCAGCAAAGAAGCCACTTATCTCCAGAAAAAACATCAGGGACAGACTGATATTCTGCAAAAGGTACAGGGAGTGGACTGCTGAGGAGTGGGGTAAAGTCATTTTCTCTGATGAATCCCCTTTCCGATTGTTTGGGACATCTGGAAAACAGCTTGTTCGGAGAAGACGTGGTGAGCGCTACGACCAGTCTTGTATCATGCCAACTGTAAAGCATCCTGAAAAAGGTGACATCTATCTGGCTCAGGGAACAAAACATTGAGATTTTGGGTCCATGGCCTGGAAACTCCCCTGATCTTGATCCCATTGAAAACTTGTGGTCAATCATCAAGAGACGGGTGGAAAAACGAAAACCTAGGAATTCTGACAAAATGCAAGCATTGATTGTGCAAGAATGGACTGCTATCAGTCAGGATTTGGTCCAGAAGTTGATTGAGAGCATGCCAGGGAGAATTGCAGAGGTCCTGAAGAAGAGGGGTCAACACTGCAAATATGGACTTGCTGCATTAACTCATTCTGTCATTAAAAGCTTTTGTTACTCATATGATTGGAATTGTATTTCTGTACGTATGTGATGACATGTGACATACACACATGAAAACCAGAGGGCAGCAGATAATGCGAAATATAATATTTGTGTCATTCTCAATACTTTTGGCCATGACTGTACATGCCAGAACCACACTCTTTTGTTCTGTGTTCTTTCTAGTAGACAGGTTATAATTTCACATGATGCTGAATGACTTCTTGAGACTTTCCTTCGCCTGTTCTTCTGTGATAGTCGTCCAAGAAGCAGGAATGTCAGCAGGCTTTGCATTATATGCTTCAGCAAATTCCTCATTGTACTTGTTCATCACGTATTTCCAATAATCCGATGCCTTGAGGCTAACATCTGGACGAATATCCCAGTCTGGGAAAATTGTCCTATAGTCTTTGTAAGGATGCCTTTCATTGTTTGTATAACTGCATCTAAAACATATGGAACTGACAACAGCAGAAGAGCAGATGTCAGTAGTGAGTTTTTCAGAGTCATCCCACTTGACACGACCTAAACCCTTTGGTCGATGCAGGGAAGCAAAGTGTTCAGTGTGGGCTTCTCCTCCTGCATCACAGGGTATTTTGCAGAATGGACACCGTTTACCACAACCAATAACTGTGCTGAAAATCTTATTATGTGGTTTTATATTGAGATGAGTGAGTTTTATTTCAAATGTAGTGTTTTTAAACTTGTCTCTAAGAGCTTCTGTCATTTCTCCTAAACACTCTTTGAGCCAGTGAGCAAACTGGTCCTGGTCAGCTTTGTTCAGAACCATGAAGGAATCAAGAGCAATCTGGGAAATTACCAATTTATCACCAAGTTCTTTGCAGATATTTTCTGCCAATGTCTTCAGACTGTCAGTCTTTCCTGCTTTTGCCTTTTTAATTGCAGCATTTATGTGGTAAATGCAGGACTGAAGATGTCTGTCCTCAAACTCACATAATGCTGAATTAGAGGAGAATATCTCCTTAATTTTATCAGATATCCATGATTTTACATAATCTTCATATGAGCAAGTATATCTCTGAAAGTTTTGGAAGTCACGCTTTGAAATCAGATCCAGTAAAATATAAAACTGGAAGGACATCCGTGTGCTGAACTCCTCTCTCGTCAGCATTTTATCAACAATGTCAACACCAAGACGGCGATAGACAAAGTCCTCCACAGCAGGTTTCAGACACTGGTTGGTGAATTCTTCAGCTTTCTTCTGGCATTGGTCTCGCTCATTGAACAAATCTTTGAAATCTGTGCAAAACTTGTCTTTGTTTTTCTCCAGATGTTTATAAGGATCATTTTCTTGTATAAAATCTTCATGCATTTTCTTAAACTTCCTGGCTGCAGAGCCACAGATGTGCTGTTTCAGAGACACTTCAAACTCAATGTCTTTGTAAACATTAGTCTTGTTCAGCCTCTCATCAATGATGTGAAGGATCTCCTGGATGTAAGTATCGTGATAATTGTTTTTTCTCATGATTTTATCACTGATACAATCATTGCAAGCAGATATGATGCTTTCAGCGATTTCCTGTTTTGCCTTGACTAGATCTGTCCACTTAATTAAGCAAAAAACATTTTTTGCTTTTTCTTTTATTCCTTTGGGTATGTATGTAAAAGGCATCAGTCCACAGTCGTGGAGGCTTTTTTTACTCAGCAGTTCACATGCATGTCTTCCCTTGGGTGAAAGATTTGTTAGCAATTGATGGTAAACACTGGTGAAGATATTTGAAGTCTGCTGTGCAGAGAAAGACAAGGTGTCTAATGTTTCAGCCCACATCTTTTTAAAACTTTCATCAAGCTCTTTGTCTCTCATTTTTACTTGTTTCTTACGACATTCATCGATTAAAGCACAAACTGCGTTTTCGATTTCTTTTATATAAGTGGCTCTGAATTTGTCAAGTTCTTTCAGTCCCTGTTTCATGTCAGCTGCTGCTGTGAGTTGGTCACACACTGAGCTTTCAGTTTGTCGTCTCAGACTCTTTATGCTGTTTGAGAAATCCTCTCTGTATCTTTCAACCAGATAAACATGACCTTCTGGCTGCTCAAAGTATTTATTAAGATTTTCAAGCATCATTGTCTCCCACTTGGTCAGTTCTGTAGTTGCTTCACTTTTCAACTCAGTGAGGTATTCTCTCAGCTCAGATATTTCAGTTTTTGCAGCAACTGTCCCAAAATTAGAAATTCTTGTCTCTGCATCTGTAACCCAGGTGTACATTTCTTTTTTGAACTCCCACTCCCATTTGTTGTACTCTGTGCAGAGCATCATGTACGCATCGGCTACCAGGCTGTTTCTGAAGCTGAAGATGAAGTTTTCATGTTTTACTGCAGTCCACAGGCTGTTTATCCACTCTCTGAACTCCAAGATGTTGTTAGAAGTTGACTCACACTTTCCCAGCAGTTGGATTATATTTTTCTTGAGCTCATAGACGGTCTCACTGTATCCCACATTGACTGGTGCCATTGGTGGGTTTCCATTCCAGAGTCCAGGAATGTAGCAGTTCCCAGTATCTACATTGTACTCCATCACATCAGTGAAGTTCTTGTTCTCCTCTTTCTTTTCCATTTTAGCTGCTGCCTGGGTCATCTCATTCAGCTGTTCTAGGAGCAGCTTCCTGTCTCGTAGGTTCTTCTCATGGGCTGAAACATCAGAAACGTTCTGGTGAACAAACTGACATTTAGGCTTTTTGCCGACCTTCTTCATCCTGAGGAAAGCATGCACCACTATCTGCAGGATGTCTTTCATTTCTGTTGAATTCTCCATTGCAATATTGATAATGGTGACGTCACTCAGCCCAACAACCAGTGTTGCCAGCTCATTGTCATGTTCATGGCTGTTATCCAGCTGTGCCAGCTCTGGTGACTTTAAGCCTTCAGTGTCAATGATCACCACAAAGTCACAGTTCAGATCTTTTTTGAAGTCCTCACTGACTTTGATGAGCAGCATGAAGGCTCCTCGAGTGCATCGACCACTGCTGACTGCAAACTGCACCCCAAACATGGTGTTAAGGAGAGTGGATTTTCCTGTGCTCTGAACTCCAAGAACTGTGACAACCAGTATCTTGTTCTTTGGAGACACCAAGTCATTGAGCTGAGAGAGAACGTCACTCACCCATCTGAGAGGTATGTTGGAAGCATCTCCATCTACAAGCTCCAGAGGAAATCCATCCAGCAGCAACTGAGCACAGAGTTTGGGCAAATGTTGCAGTTCTTGACGTGATGGGTCTGTTTCTGGAAGGTAAAGAGAAGCTTCATAGATCTGACCCATTTCACGGAAAAAGTGCTCAACTCCCAGTGAGCTGTTGGAAAGTTGTTGGTCAATTTCGTTAATCTTATTTTTGTTCTCGGAGTCCTTGCATTTTTCCTTGTAAAGCTCCCTGAGGCTGGAAAGTTTTATTCTAGACAAGTTGTCGAGGTTCATTTGCATCCATTTCAGAAAATAACCTCTTTCTTTACTAGATATTGCACTAATGAAGCAATTCATGAAATCTGACATGTCATGGGAGTTCTGCTTCCTACGCTGCTCTTCTTTTTTCATTTTAAGATTACTTTTATAGTTTTCTATGTCTTCAGAGCCAATTTTTCGAAGACGAAATTCTTCCTTTTCCAAAAAAGTCAGTTCCTTCCAGATCTGGCCTTGCAAAGGAAACTGCTTTTCTTTAAATTTAAAGGTGTCTTCAATCTCTGCAGTGATGGCATCTGCATTTTTCTTCCCAGTCTGGCACTCTGGGGAATCTTCATCAATAGAAATTCCCAGTTCATGTGCAATGTCGGCCATCTGCTCTATCGACATCTTCAACCCTGGGTTGGTAAGTACACTGCTCACAGTTGTCCTCAAACGTTTCAGGAAGTCTGCATCATTGGTCTTTTTTGTTTTTATAATGATGTTGTTGTTCAGCATGTTTGCTATTTTCTTTAGAACATCTGAATTAAAGTCCTTGCTCTGTTGGTTTCCCACCAAGAAGATCTTTGCTTTGTGGGTTTTATTGGTCAGCAGTTTGCACTCAGACTCCAGCTGATCAAAAAACACAAAAACTGCAGCAGATGTCTGACACAAAAAGGAGTATTGTGTTTCATGTGCAGCAATGTCACCTCGAAGGTTAGCTATAGCCACTGGCTCACTAAAAATGTCCATGTTTTTGTTTCCATAGGGAAGGTACCAGGTAATTTCAGTCAGTCCATCAGATATTCTTCTTGGACTGTCTCCACAGTCCATGTTGTGATGAACAAAGGTGTCATGGTACTGCTGTGGGTTACTAAGAAGTTTGTTGAGAATCTCTGATTTGGACAAGGAGCACTCACCCAGTCTCACAAATGAGATCATTGGAAGCTTAGAAAGAACGATTCTTTCTTCTTTGAAGCCCTTTGATGCTGAAAGATCTGGAGGTCTGTACTTTTTAACAATGTCTCTCATGGCCCACAGCATGAGGGTGATCTGTTTAGTATCAGAGTTAGGAAGCAGCAGAGGAACAGAGAACTGACACATGGACATTTTTAGTGCTAACTCTTGCTGAACAAACCCATCAGAACACAGAAAGAGAGCAGTGATTATATCAAGAGGATTAAAGACTTTAGCATCATTTGGGGTGTTTAACAGATCCTCAAAATTGTAATCTGCGGTCATTGATTCATCATCACAGATTAAATCAGCAGGATTCACAGCCCTAGCAGTTACATTAACCACCATCAATTTCTTAAGAAAATACAATGAAGCATTTGATTTAAACGTGCCAGGATCATCAGTCATTGTCTTTTCATCGATCTGAAGTATTTTGCTGAGTGATAGCTTCTCTCTGTAGTACTGCTCCTTCAACCCCAGACTCCTCAAAAGCCTCTCAAGTTCAGTTTCTGTAGGTCATAAAGATACATAGATTTAATATGAATTTAAATAGTGTGTGTACATTCTCATTATAAACTGTGTTAACTTCTACTTTAACACTGCAGATTTCATTGCATTCATTATTAAACAAAAATCTTGACGGGTAATTGTGCAGTCCTCAGGGCATAATCCATCTTAAATCTTAAATAAATGTCTGCACAACCTTTTATCAGGGTTTACTACAATAACATTCCTCTCCTTTATGATAACCAGGATGATATGTATCAAACAAATGAACAGATATATTCTAACAATGTGTGCAGCAATTAGTTTAATTGCTATAAACAAACACTTGTGCGTAATGCTGAGTGGTGGATGCATTGGCACTGCTGGGAGAATTAGAAGGGGAAATTGGTTTCAGAGAGCAAAGATTACATAACCATTGAGGGTAATTGGCTAATCAGCCACTTTAGACTCCGAGCATTGTGTATCTTATTTCTGGTTAGTGATGGCAAGATGAAGCCTCATGAGGCATTGAACCACTTGAGCCAACTGGTTCGAGAAAGGGTTCATTTCTTGGAGCCTCATGTGCACATGAAATCACCTACTGGCCAGGTGTATAATCACAGCCAGCTGTATCTTAACACGTGTGATGCATTGATTTTTTGTCTATTATGACTCTTGGGAATGACTTCACAAAAGGTGTAGGACAAAATAATTTGTCTACATAAATTATGTATACACATATGTGTATAATAAAATATTGTTTGAATGTATTCTCTGTGTGTAATTATTCCCAAAATAGTAGTGTCATGTGATATGGCATGGTGTGTAATAATCAGACCTCTCAACTTTGATAAAAAATTAAGAGTGAGATTATGCTAATTTTGGGGGCGGGGGGGTGGGGGTGTTATGGTCAACAATTTCCCCTCAGCAGCAACACTGAAGCACAAAGAGGTTCACGCTGCGTCTTTACGCACGATCCTGCTGCTTATGTCTCCCTCTTTTCAGCTCCATGCACTTCTAGACTGTTACAGTTTATAACATTCTCGTCACCTTTCACAGCGACAGGTTTCTCCGTCAGTCGCCGCGCTGACCAGACAAATTTCTATTGCTCTCGTCAGTGCACTCTGGGCGGTGTGGTGGGCAGATTTTACCCCCGTTGGTGCGCTGCGTGCGACGGATAAACAGTGGGGAAAATGCATAACTAAATACTGTAAAGGGCTTCTATAAAGGGAACAGGGGTACTGACAGATCTGAGATGAAGCCCCTGATGTTATAGGTTCTTTAAAATGACCCTTAAAAGTGCGCACCTGAATAAAAGCGCGAGGCAGCAGCCCACCGAAGCGCCACTGATTCTATGTTGTTAAAAACAAAAGAGTATGAAACACAGCTACTAACTCTCCTATTGACTTTAACTGGCACACGTTGCTACCGATGTGAGGACATTAAACATAGTGATTCACGTTTTGAATGGTGAATGGTGATAAAAGCACCTGCTCCGAGGGAAAGGAGGGGGAGAAGGAGGGGGGGGAGGAGCAAGCGCTGAGGCACAGAAATACGGTGCATGTAGTTAAAAAATGCAGAATTAATAAAAACGAAACTTATAAACAGACTAAGTGGTGTTTTAAACTGCATCTGGTTAGTAGAATTGTTTTATGATCCAGCGTGCAGCCATAACTGGTTCTGAATGAACCGGTCATCTGGCAAAATCTGAGCCACTTCCCGAAGCAGTCACGTAGTACAGCCGGGCAGCGAGGCTTCGGACGTCATCGTTTTCGGCTCCTCCCCTAAATGAAGCAAGCTTCAATACGCGCTTTACGGAAACGCCCCCTCCATTACTCGACACACGCCTCGAAGCCTCAGCACATCACGTAACATCACTATTTCTGGTAAGTTGTGGGTTTTGCATTAATCCATTTTGGTTTCTTATTTCAGGTAGTGATGGTGAGATGAAGCTTCATAAAGCATTGAAGCGTTCAATCCAATTGGTTCACTCATGTGTTGAAGCTTCAGGGTGCTTCATTTGCTCTATTGTGCCATCAAGACAATAAATGTAAAACGTGTAGTGTGATTATAGACCAGTTCACTGTTATTGTTTTGACCCGGGTTTGTCGCGCCTGCGAGTTCTCGACGTAATTTTCTTTTTTAGATAACGTATCAAAAGATCGTTTTAAGAGTAAGTTGATGGTTGATGGTATCAGATTGCCAGATAACATCCAGATACCATCCAGATACCGTCCCAGCCTTAAGGGACGGAGCGAGTCTGTGAAATGCTGGTCAAACGATTTAGTCCGGCCCGGTGGCCAAATGCATTATCATTATTCAACGGCTGTATCTCCTCGCTGCATTGACCGCTCTGCACCAGATTTTTTGTGAGTCGTGGGGGAGCGCTGCCCAACGCTTTCGTGTGTATCGCCCGGCGGATGGGCGGGGAAAATGTGTGACAGCTTCTGCAGTGGTGGGCAGCCGGCGGTGCGCGAACCCCCACGGTGGCCAATAGGCCAGAGCGGCGCTTGGCTTCGAAGGGCCGATCGACGCCACGTGCGGCTTTAATTATTTAAGCAGAACAATGACCAGTGCAAAATTAAGTTGTATTTACCGGAGATGAAGTGTAGACTGCAAATTCTGTTGGGGTATGATGGCTCCCACAGTCGATTGGGATTGTATGCCTGGGTCCTTTTTCATTGAAAATATCAGTTTCTTTCGTCTTTCTTCATCCTTCAGTAAATGAAAGAAACGTACATCTGACGATTTGGAATGCCTCTTTGTGCAACCGGGAGCACAACAAGTCGTAGGCATTGTTTA